>NC_091990.1:57990853-58198124 GCF_044704955.1 Pristiophorus japonicus | reverse complement strand
GGGGAAGGAGAAGGGGGGGAAAGGAGAAGGGGGGGGAAAGGAGAAGGGGGGGAAAGGAGAAGGGGGGAAAGGAGAAGGGCGGAAGGAGAAGGGGAGGGGAAAGGAGAAGGGGGGCAAAGGAGATGGGGGGGAAAGGAGAAGGGGGAAAGGAGAAGGGGGGAAAGGAGAAGGGGGAAAGGAGAAGGGGGAAAGGAGAAGGGGGAAAGGAGAAGGGGGAAAGGAGAAGGGGGAAAGGAGAAGGGGGGGAAAGGAGAAGGGGGGGAAAGGAGAAGGGGGGGAAAGGAGAAGGGGGGGGAAAGGAGAAGGGGGGAAAGGAGAAGGGGGGAAAGGAGAAGGGGGGGAAAGGAGAAGGGGGGGAAAGGAGAAGGGGGGAAAGGAGAAGGGGGGAAAGGAGAAGGGGGGGAAAGGAGAAGGGGGGGAAAGGAGATGGGGGGGGGGGGAGAAAGGAGAAGGGTGGAGGGGGGGGGCGGGGAAGGGAGAAGGGAGAGGGAGGCTGAACAGGCCGGGCCCGGCCGGGCCCAAGACTTCGGGCAGGGCCCGTCCCCAGCACTAGATTTACAGGTAGGTGGCATTGGGTCGGTCGGGTCCGGGGTCCGGGGTTGGGAGCGCGGGTCGGGTCGGGGGGAGCGCGGGTCAGGTCCAGTCCGGTCCGGGGGCGGGGGGGGGGGAAGCGGGAGTCGGGTCAGGGTCGGTGTCGGGTCCGGTCTGGGGGCGGGGGGGGGGTGGAAGCGGGAGTTGAGTCGGGTCGGGAGGAAGCAGGAGCTGGGCATGGGAGGCAGCCTAATGCACGCAGCCTCAGTGAGGCCATTCGGCCGGACTAGGGGCTTCATGCTTCGGGCCCCTCCCACACAGTTTTGGGCGCCTGGAGCTACTGCACATGCGCGCCCACTGTAGCGCGCATGTGCAGAGGTCCCAGCACTGTTATCAGCGCAGGGACCTAGCTCGCCCCCTACAGCTCGTGCTGCGCCGCGCCCGGCTCCAGAGGACCTGTAGGGAGCCGGAGAATCTGTAAGTTTTATTTAGGCGCACTTTGTGGCTCAAAAAACGGGCGTCCAGGTCAGGGCTGCGCCATTCTAGGCGCGGCCCGAAACTTGGGCCCTTTATAAGGAAAAGAAAAGAGTATGAGACAGAGTGCAAATCCATTGAAACAAAGAGCCGCTCATGGTTTTGATTAAATTGCAAACCCACTGAATGAGAACTGAGACAATATCCATCGAAATGAAGAGGGAGGTTAGATCTTAAAATGGGAAATTGTAAATCCATGGAAATTAATTTCTTAGATAGACTTGAAAACAATTTCACAGCAAAACAAGTGCAAATGTAGTGAATAGAATACAGCTGTAAACTGGGCCTTTATTGCATGGATTTTTATTTCTTTGCATTTCACCTCTGCCCTTTTGTTGCAAATCTTTAACAGCAGCTAAAGTCAAAGGTGGCCAGGTCCAAAATTACAGCCATAGCAATTTGTTAAATCACTCTGGGGAATAGAAGCTCATTTACAACACCTCCCAAGGGCCACTCATTAGAAGTGACAATCATTGCTATTGGTTTAACCTACAGTGGTGCATTTTGCTCCAATAAATTCAGCACTATTTGTTCAACTTGGTTGCAATCTGTATGGCTCTTTCTGATCATCAAAGCCAGCCCTAACATTTTCACAACTGCTAACAAAGCCAAAGCAGATTGCAAATTCAGTGTGATAGGTGGAGGACTGGATGTATATTGTCGACAGATTTCTGATCCGGGGTATAGGGTGGGGAGAAACTGGGTGTATATTGCAGACAGTTTACTGACCTGGGATATGGAGATAACTGGGTGTATATTGTAGACCTAGGGAGACCAGGGAACTATAGATCAATTAGCTTAACATTGGTGGTAGGATAGATAATGGAATCCTTACTCAAAGATGTAATAGAAAAACATCTAGAAATCAAAAATATGATAGAGTAGTCAGCACGGATTTCAAAAGGGCAGGTCACGCTTGGCCAACCTTATTGAATTCTTTGAAGAAGTAACAGAAAGGGTAGATAAGGGTAATGCAGTAGATGTAATGTATTTGGATTTTCTAAAGGCCTTCGATAAAGCGCTGCATAATTGACTCATGACTAAGATCAGAACATGTGGTGTCAGAGGACAAGTAGCAGAATGGATTACAACTGTCTACCAGACAGAAAATCAGGGTTAAATGTAGTTAGATTGGCAAAAGGTGGGAAGTGGTGTACCATAAGGATCAGTGCTGGGACCACTGTTGTTCGCCATTTACATAAACAATCTGGACTCGGGAATACAATTTCAAGATTTGCGGATTACATCAAATTGGTACAGGAGGACAGTGACAAAATAGAGGAAGACAATAATAAATTTGCAGAATGGGCATATAATTAGCACATTAACTTTAGTATAGATAAGTGTGAGTTAGTACATTTTGGTAGGAAGAATAAGGAGGCCACATATTCCTTGGAAAGTAAAAGTCTAAATGGGGTAGAGTAACAGAGGAATCTATGGGTACATTCACACAAATCACTAAATGTAGAGACGCAGGTTAATAAAGCCATCAAAAAGCAAACACAGCACTGGGGTTCATTTCTGGAGGAATAGAATTGAAAAGCAGAGAAGTTATGTTGAACGTATATAGAACTGTGGTTCGACCACACTGTGAAAAGTTCTGGTCTCCTAACATCTGTGGTTGGGAAAATGCTGGAGTCTATTATTAAGGAAGCAGTAGCGGGACATTTGGAAAAGCATGATTCAATCAAGCAGAGTCAGCATAGTTTAAGGAAAGGGAAATCATGCTTGGCAAATTTGCTGGAGTTCTTTGAGGATGTAACGAGCAGGGTGGATAAGGCGGGACCAATGGATGTGGTATATTTGGATTTCCAGAAGCATTCAATAAGGTGCCACATAAAAAATTACTACAGAAGATAAAAGCTCACAGGGTTGGGGGTAATATATTAGCATAGATAGAGGATTGGCTAACTAACAGAAATCAGAGAGTCGGGATAAATAGGTCATTTTCTGGTTGGCAATGACTAGTGGGATGGCGCAGAGATCGGTGCTGGGTCCTCAACTATTTACAATCTATATTAAATGACTTGGATGAAGGGACCGAGTGTAATGTAGCCAAGTTTGCTGACGATACAAAGATGGGTGGGAAAGCAAATTGTGAGGAGGACACAAATAATCTGCAAAGGGATACAGACAGGCTAAGTGAGTGGGCAACAATTGGGCAGATGTAGTATAATGTGGGAAAATGTGAGGTTATCCACTTTGGCAGAAATACTAGAAAAGCAAATTATAATTTAAATGGAGAAAAATTGCACAAAGTGCTGCAGTACAGAGAGACCTGGGGGTCCTTGTGCATGCAGCTCAAAAAGTTAGTATGCAGGTACAGTAAGTAATCAGGAAGGCAAATGGAATGTTGGCCTTTATTGCAAGGGGGATAGAGTATAAAACGCAGAGAAGTCCTGATACAACTGTGCCAGGTATTGGTAAGGCCACACCTGGAATATTGCGTAGTTTTGGTCTCTGTATTTAAGGAAGGATATTCTTGCAATGGAGGCTGTTCAGAGAAAGTTCACTAGGTTGATTCCGGAGACGAGAGGGTTGACTTATGAAGATAGGTTGAGTAGATTGTTCCTATACACATTGGATTTCAGAAGAATGAGAGGTGATCTTATTGAAATTATAAGGTAATGAGAGGGTCCATCAAGTTGGATGCAGAGAGAATATTTCCACTCATAGGGGAAACTAAAACTAGGGGACATAATCTCAGAATAAGGGGCCAGCCATTTAAAACTGAGATGAAGAGAAATTTCTTCTCTCAGAGGGCTGTAAACCCTAACCCTAACCCTAAATTCTCTGCCCCAGAGAGCTGTGGAGGCTGGGTCATTGAATATATTTAAGGCGGAGATAGACAGATTTTTGAGCGATAAGGGAGTAAAGGGTTATGGGGAGCGGGCAGGGATGTGGAGCTGAGTCCATGATCAGATCAGCCATGATCTTACTGAATGGCGGAGCAGGCTCGAGGGGCCAAATGGCCTTCTCTTGCTCCTATTTCTTATGTTCTTATTTTAAAAAGGACAGCGAGGCATTGGAGAATGTGCAAAAAAGATTTACTAAAATGATACCAGAACTGAGAGCTTATATCTATCAGGAAAGGTTGAACAGGCTGGGACTTTTTTCTCTAGAAAAGCAAAGACTTGAGAGGTGACCTGATAAAGGTCTTTAAGATTATGATAGGGTGGATGTAGAAAATATGTTTTCACTTGCGGGCGAGTCGAGAACTAGGGTCCATAAATACAAGATAGTTACTAATAAATCCAATAGGGAATTCAGGGGAAACTTCTTTACCGAGAGAGTGGTTATAATGTGGAACTCACTATCAGGATAGTAGTTAAGGCGACTGGCATTGATGCATTTAAGGGCAAGTTAGGTAAGCACATGAGGAGAAAGGAATAGAAGGATATGTTGATGGAGTTAGATGAAAGGACGTGACTGCTGCCAACGAAAGTATGCGCATGAGTTTCTGTGGTTTTTTTGTATGTTCTCGACGGACCTCCCAGATTGTTGAGAGAGAAAGCTGACGGAGTGGAAATTTCTGTTATGGCAGGACTTGTAATGTGACTTGAAGGTGATATTAGGATGTTGTCAGATTGAGAGAGTTTTATTGTACTCTTGCCGAGTGTGCTTATCGCCATCAGCTCCTCTGTCTATTGTGGTGAATGCTCATTTTTATTATTTGGAAACTGACAGTTACGCGTAGAATGCTTCTGAGCAGCATCCAGTTTGTTGGCAGCAGTTACTCTGGAGATGAAAAGGGTGGGAGAAGGCTCGTGTGGAGCATAACCACTGGCATGGACCTGTTGGGCCTGAAAAGCCTGTTCCTGTATGTGTTAAGATTATGTAATATAGATTACAGACCTGGGATATGATGGGAGCTGGGTGTATATTGTAGACAGATTACTGACCGAGTACGGGATGAATGGGTATATTGTCGAGAGATTACTGACCCAGGGTATGGGGGAGCTGGGTGTATATTGTTGACAGATTACTGACACGGGGTATGGGATGAATGGGTATATATTGCAGACAGATTACTGACCCAGGGTATGGGATGAATGGGTGTATATAGTAGACAGATTACTGATCTGGGGTATGGGGGAAGCTGCGTGTATATTGTGGACAGATTAATGCCCCAGGATATGGGGGGAGCAGGGTTTATATTGCAGACAGATTACTGACTGGGATATGGGGGGAGCTGGGTGTATATTGTGGACAGATTTCTGACTCGGGAACTGGGAGTATATGTGGACAGATTACTGACCCGGGGACTGGGGGCATATGTGGAAAGATTACTGACCCGGGGACTGGGTGTATATGTGGAGAGATTACTGACCCGGGGACTGGGTGTTGATGTGGACAGATTACTGACCCGGGGACTGGGTGTATATGTGGACAGATTACGGACCTGGGGACTGGGTGGAAATGGGGACAGATTACTGACCCAGGGACTGGGTGTATATGTGAACAGATTACTGATCCGGGGGCTGGGTGTATATTGTGGACAGATTACTGACCTGGGGACTGTGTGTATGTTCTGGACAGATGACTGATCCGGGGACTGGGTATACATGTGGACAGATTACTGATCCGGAGACTGGGTGTATATGTGGACAGAATACTGACCCAGGGACTGGGTGTCTATCTGGACAGATTATGACCCGGGGATTGGGTGAAAATGAGGACAGATTACTGACCCAGGGTCTGGGTGTATATTGTGGACAGATTATTGACCCGGGGACTGGCTGTATATTGTGGACAGATTACTGACATGGGAACTGAATGTATATGTGGACAGATTACTGACCCGGGGACTGTGTGTATGTTGTGGACAGATTACTGATCCAGGGACTGGGTGCATATGTGGACAGATTACTGACCCGGGGACTGTGTGTATATGTGGACAGATTACTGACCTGGGGACTGGGTGCATATGTGTACAGATTACTGACCCGGGGACTGGGTGTATATTGTGGACAGATTACTGACCCCGGGACTGGGTGTATATTGTGGCCACTTTACTGACACGGGGACTGGGTGTATATGTGGACAGATTACTGACATTAGAACATAAGAACATAAGAATTAGGAACAGGAGTAGGCCATCTAGACCCTCGAGCCTGCTCCGCCATTCAATAAGATCTGGCCATGGACTCAGCTCCACTTACCCGCCCGCTCCCCGTAACCCTTAATTCCCTTATTGGTTAAAAATCTATCTATCTGTGACTTGAATACATTCAATGAGCTAGCCTAAACTGCTACCTTGGGCAGAGAATTCCACAGATTCACAACCCTCTGGGAGAAGAAATTCCTTCTCAACTCGGTTTTAAATTGGCTGCCCCGTATTTTGAGGTTGTGCCCCCTAGTTCTAGTCTCCCCGACCAGTGGAAACAACCTCTCCGCCTCGATCTTGTCTATCCCTTTCATTATTTTAATTGTTTCTATAAGATCACCCCTTATCCTTCTGAACTCCAACGAGTAAAGACCCAGTCTACTCAATCTATCATCATAAGGTAATCCCCTCATCTCCGGAATCAGCCTAGTGAATCGTCTCTGTACCCACTCCAAAGCCAGTATATCCTTCCTTAAGTAAGGTGACCAAAACTGCACGCAGTAATCCAGGTGCAGCCTTACCAATACCCTATACAGTTGCAGCAGGACCTCCCTGCTTTTGTACTCCATCCCTCTCGCAATGAAGGCCAACATTCCATTCGCCTTCCTGATTGCCTGCTGCACCTGCAAACTAACTTTTTAGGATTCAATTTGATTTTACGTTTTAAAGTTTAATTTGTTTTAATTGCCGGTGTTTTTAGTGTCCCCTTCCCTTTTATAGGGGGCACTGTGGAAAAATTGTGATTTTAGTGCCCAAAAAAAAACCAAAAAAAAGAAAGAAAAAAAAAACAAAAAAAACAAAAAAAAGGAAAAAAAGGGCCTTGTAAATGTCTGGTGTGTCACCCAGGTCGGGTGGCACGGTTTAATGTTTTATGTTTTGCAGATAAACTCCAAAAAGAGTTTCATGCACAAGGACCCCCAGGTCCCTCTGCACCTCAGCATGTTGTAATTTGTCCCCATTCAAATAATATTCCCTTTTACTGTTTTTTTTCCCCAAGGTGGATGACCTCACACTTTCCGACATTGTATTCCATCTGCCAAACCTTAGCCCATTTGCTTAACCTATCGAAATCTCTTTGCAGCCTCTCTGTGTCCTCTACACAACCCGCTTTCCCACTAATCTTTGTGTCATCTGCAAATTTTGTTACACTACACTCTGTCCCCTCTTCCAGGTCATCTATGTATATTGTAAACAATATGTATAGTGGTCCCAGCACCGATCCCTGTGGCACACCACGAACCACCGATTTCCAACCCGAAAAGGACCCATTTATCCCGACTCTCCGCTTTCTGTTCGCCAGCCAATTCTCTATCCATGCTAATACATTTCCTCTGACTCTGCTTATCTTTGTCTTCTGCAGTAATCTTTTGTGTGGCACCTTATCGAATGCCTTTTGGAAATCTAAATAGACCACATCCATCGGTACACCTCTATTCACCATGCTTGTTATATCCTCAAAGAATTCCAGTAAATTAGTTAAACATGATTTCCCCTTCATGAATCCATGCTGACCCGGGGACTGGATGTATACGTGGACAGATTACTGACCCGGGGTCTGGGTGTATATTGTGGACAGATTACTGACCCGGGGACTGGGTGTATATTGTGGATAGATTACTGACCCAGGGACTGGGTGTATATTGTGGACAGATTACTGACCCGGGGACGGGGTGTATATGTGGACAGATTACTGACCCGGGGACTGGGTGTCTATGCGGACAGATTACTGACCCGGGGACTGGGTGTATATGTGGACAGATTACTGACCCGGGGACTGGGTGTATATTGTGGACAGATTACTGACCCGGGGACTGGGTGTCTATGCGGACAGATTACTGACCCGGGGACTGGGTGTATATGTGGATAGATTACTGACCCAGGGACTGGGTGTCTATGCGGACAGATTACTGACCCGGGGACTGGGTGCATATGTGGACAGATTACTGACCTGGCGACTGGCTGTATATGTGTACAGATCATTCACGTGGGGACCGGGTGTATATGTGGACAGATAACTGACCCGGGGACTGGGTATATATGTGGACAGATTACTGACCCGGGAGCTGGGTGTACATGTGGACTGATGACTGACCTGCGGACTGAGTGCATATGTGGACAGATTACTGACCCGTGGACTGGGTGTATATGCAGACAGATTACTGTCCCGGGGATTGGTTGTATATTGTGGACAGATTATGACCCGAGTCTGTGTTTATGTTGTGGACAGATTATTAACCCAGAGACTGGTTGTATATTGTGGACAGATTACTGACCCGGGGACTGGGTGTATCTGTGGACAGATTGCTGACCCGCGCGCGGACTGGGCGTATATTGTGGACAGATTATGACCCGGGGACTGGGCTTATATTGTGGACAGATAACTGACCCAGGGACTGGATGTATATTGTGGTCAGATTACTGACCCAGAGACTAGGTGTTGATGTGGATAGATTACTGACCCGGGGACTGCGTGTACATGTGGACAGATTACTGACCTGGGGACTGTGTGTATGTTGTGGACAGATTACTGACCCGGGGACTGTGTGTATAAATGGACAGATTACTAACCCGGGGACTGGGTGCATATGTGGACAGATTACTGCACCGGGGACTGGGTGCATATGTGGACAGATTACTGACCCGGGGACTGGGTGCATATGTGGACAGATTACTGACCCGGGGACTGGGTGTATATAGTGGACAAATTACTGACCCGGGGACTAGCTATGTATGTGGACAGATTACTGATCCAGTGACTGGGTGTTTCTGTGGACAGATTACTGATCCAGTGACTGGGTATTTCTGTGGACAGATTACTGAACCGGGGACTGGGTGCATATGTGGACAGATTACTGACCCAGGGACTGGGTGCATATGTGGATAGAATACTGACCTGGGGACTGGGTATATATGTGGACAGATTACTGACCCGGAGACTGGGTGCATATGTGGACAGAATACTGACCCAGGGACTGGGTGTATATGTGGATAGAATACTGACCCAGGGGCTGGGTATATATGTGGGCAGATTACTGACGCAGGGACAGGGTGTCTTTGTGGACAGATTATAGACCCGGAGACTGGGTGTCAATTGATAAAGATTACTGACCGGTCATTCGGTGCGTATGCGGACAGATTAGTGCCCCGGGGACTGGGTATATATGTGGACAGATTACAGACCGTGCATTCGATGTATGTGTGGACAGATTAGTGCCCCGGGAACTGTGTGTCTATGTGGACAGATTAATGACCGTGCAGTCGGTGTATGTGTGGACAGATTACTGACCCGGGGTCTGGGTGGAAATGTGGCCAGATTACTGACCCAGGGACTGGGTGTTCGTCTGGACAGAATACTGACCTGGGGGCTTGGTGTATATGTGGACAGATTACTAACCCGGGGACTGGGTGAAATGTGGACAGAATACGGACCTGGGGACTGGTTGGAAATTGTGGACAGATTACTGAACCGGGAACTGGGTGCACATGAGGACAGATTACTGACGCGGGTACAAGGTGCATATTGTGGACAGATTACTGATCGGGCCTTCGTTGTATATGCGGACAGATAACTGACCCAGGGACTGGGTATCTATGTGGCCAGATTGCTGACCCTGAGACTGGGTGTATATGTGGACAGATTATTGACCCGGGGACTGGGTGTAAATGCGGACAGATTACTGACCTAGGAACTGGGTGTATATTGTGGACAAATTATTGACCGGGCATTCGGTGTATATGTGGACAGATTACCGACCCCAGGACTGTGTGTATGTTGTGGACAAATTACTGACCCGGGGACTGGGTGGAAATGTGGCCAGATTACTGACCTGGGGACTGGGTGTTCGTCTGGACAGAATACTGACCTGGGGGCTTGGTGTATATGTGGACAGGTTACTGATCCGGGGACTGGGTGTATATGTGGACAGATTACTGATCCGGAGACTGGGTGTATATTTGGACAGATTACTGACCCGGCGACTGTGTGTATGTTGTGGACAAATTACTGATCCGGGAACTGGGTGTATATGTGGACAGATTACTGACCCGAGGACTGTGTGTATATGTGGACAGATTACTGACCCGGGGACTGGGTGTATGTTGTGGATAGTTTACTGACCTGGGGACTGAGTGTCTATGTGAATGGAATACTGACACGGGGACTGGGTGTATATTGTGGACAGATTACTGACACGGGGACTGGGTGTATATGTGTACAGATTACTGACCCGGGGACTGGGTGCACATGTGGACAGATTACTGACCCGGGGACTGGGTGTATATTGTGGACAGATTATTGACCCGGGGACTGGTTGTATATTGTGGATAGATTACTGACCCGGGGACTGGGTGTATAATGTGGACAGATTATGACCCGAGTCTGCTTGTATATGTGGCCAGATTATTAACCCAGAGACTGGGTGTATATGTGAATCGATTACCAATCCGGGGACTGGGTGCATATTGTGGACAGATTACTGACCCGGGGATTGGGTGAATATGTGGACAGATTACTGACCCCAGGACTGTGTGTATGTTGTGGACAGATTACTGACCCGGGGACTGGGTGGAAATGTGGACAGATTACTGACCCGGGGACTGGGTGCATGTTGTGGACAGCTTACTAATCCGGGGACTGGGTGTATGTTGTGGACAGATTACTGATCCGGAGACTGAGTGTATATGTGGACATATTACTTACCCGGGGACAGTGTGTATTTTGTGGACAGATTACTGATCCGGGGACTGGGTGTATATGTGGACAGATTACTGACCCGGGAACTGTGTGTATGTTGTGGACAGATTACTGATCCGGGGACTGGGTGTATATTGTGGACAGATTACTGACCCTGAGACAGGGTGTATATGTGGACAGATTACTGACCCGGGGACTGTGTGTATATGTGGACAGATTACTGACCCGGGGACTGGGTGCATGTTGTGGACAGTTTACTGACCCGGGGACTGAGTTTCTATGTGGACAGATTATTGACCCGGGAACTGGTTGTATATGTGGATAGATTACTGACCCGGGGACTGGGTGTATATTGTGGACAGATTACCGACCTGGGGACTGGGTGTACATTGTGGACAGATTCCTGACCCAGGGACTGGGTGTAGATTGTGGACAGATTACTGACCCGGGGACTAGCTGTATATGTGGCCAGATTATTAACCCAGAGACTGGTTGTATATGTGGACAGATTACTGACCGGGGGACTGGTTGTATATGTGGACAGATTACTGACCTGGGGACTGGGTGTACATTGTGGACAGATTCCTGACCCAGGGACTGGGTATAGATTGTGGACAGATTACTGACCCGGGGACTAGCTGTATATGTGACCAGATTATTAACCCGGGGACTGGTTGTATATGTGGACAGATTATTGACCCGGGAACTGGTTGTATATGTGGATAGATTACTGACCCGGGGACTGGGTGTATATTGTGGACAGATTACTGACCTGGGGACTGGGTGTACATTGTGGACAGATTCCTGACCCAGGGACTGGGTGTAGATTGTGGACAGATTACTGACCCGGGGACTAGCTGTATATGTGGCCAGATTATTAACCCAGAGACTGGTTGTATATGTGGACAGATTACTGACCGGGGGACTGGTTGTATATGTGGATATATTACTGACCCGGGGACTGGGTGCATATGTGGACAGATTACTGACCTGGGGACTGGGTGTATATTGTGAACAGATTATGACCCGGGGACTGGGTGTATATGTGCACAGAATACCGCCCTGGGGGCTGGGTGTATATGTGGACAGATTACTGACCTGGGAATTGGGTGGAAATGTGGACAGAATACTGACATGATGACTGGGTGTATATTGTGGACAGATTATTGACCCAGGGACTGGATGTAAATGCGAAGAGATTACTGACCCGGGAACGTGTGTATACTGTGGGCAAATTACTGACCGGGCATTCGATGTATCTGTGGACAGATTACTGACCCGGGGACTGGGTGGATATTTGGACAGATTACTGACCCCGACACTCGGTGTATATGTGGACAGATTACTGACACAGGGACTGGGTGTATATTATGGATAGATTACTGAACCGGGGACTGGGTGTATATGTGGACAGATTAACGACCCGGGGACTGGGTGTATGTTGTGGACAGATTACTGACCCGGCATTCGGAGTATATGTGGACAGATTACTGACCCGGGGACTGTGTGTATGTTGTCGTCAGATTACTGATCCGGGGACTGGGTGTATATGTGGACAGAATACTGACCCTGGGTCAGTGTGTATGTTGTGGACAGATTACTGACACGGGGACGGGGTGTATATGCGGACAGATTACTGACCCGGGGACTGTGTCAATGTTGTGGACAGATTACTGCTCCGGGGACTGGGTGTATATGTGGACAGATTACTGATCCGGGGACTGGGTGTAAATGCGTACAGATTACTGACCCGGGGACTGTGTGTATGTTGTGAACAGATTACTGATCCGGGGACTGGGTGTATATGTGGACAGATTACTGACCCTGAGACAGGGTGTATATGTGGACGGATTACTGACCCGGGGACTGTGTGTATGTTGTGGACGGATTACTAATCCGGGGACTGGGTGTATGTTGTGGACAGATTACTGACCCGGGGACTGGGTGCATGTTGTGGACAGATTACTTACCTGGGGACTGGGTGTACATTGTGGACAGATTCCTGACCCAGGGACTGGGTGTAGATTGTGGACAGATTACTGACCCGGGGACTAGCTGTATATGTGGCCAGATTATTAACCCAGAGACTGGTTGTATATGTGGACAGATTACTGACCTAGAGACTGGGTGTATATTGTGAACAGATTATGACCCGGGGACTGGGTTTATATGTGGACAGATTACTGACCCGGGGACTGGGTGGAAATTGTGGTCAGATTACTGACCCAGAGACTGGATGTTTATGTGGACAGATTACTAACCTGGGGACTGGGTGTATATGTGGATAGATTACTGACCCGGTGATTGGGTGGACATGTGGACAGATTACTGACCTGGGAATTGGGTGTATAGTGTGAACAGATTACTGACCCGGAGACTGGGTGTATATGTGGACAGATTACTAACCCGGCAATCGGAGTATATGTGGACAGATTACTGACCCGGAGACTGGGTGTATCTGTGGACAGATTACTGACACGGGGACTGGGTGTATATGTGGACAGATTACTGACCCGGGGACTGGGTGTATATGTGGACAGATTACTGATCGGGAACTGGGTGTATATGTGGACAGGTTGCTGACCAGCGGACTGTGCGTATGTTGTGGACATATTACTGATCTGGGGACTGGGTGTATATGTGGACAGATTACTGACCAGGGGACTGGGTGTATATGTGGCCAGATTACTGACCCGGGGACTGGGAGTATATGTGGACAGATTACTGACCCGGGGACTGGGTGTATATGTGCACAGAATACCGCCCTGGGGGCTGGGTGTATATGTGGACAGATTACTGACCTGGGAATTGGGTGGAAATGTGGACAGAATACTGACATGATGACTGGTGTATATTGTGGACAGATTATTGACCCAGGGACTGGATGTAAATGCGAAGAGATTACTGACCCGGGAACTGTGTGTATACTGTGGACAAATTACTGACCGGGCATTCGATGTATCTGTGGACAGATTAACGACCCGGGGACTGGGTGTATGTTGTGGACAGATTACTGACCCGGCATTCGGAGTATATGTGGACAGATTACTGACACAGGGACTGGGTGTATGTTGTCGTCAGATTACTGATCCGGGGACTGGGTGTATATGTGGACAGAATACTGACCCGGGGTCTGTGTGTATGTTGTGGACAGATTACTGACACGGGGACGGGGTGTATATGCGGACAGATTACTGACCCGGGGACTGTGTCAATGTTGTGGACAGATTACTGATCCGGGAACTGGGTGTATATGTGGACAGATTACTGACCCTGAGACAGGGTGTATATGTGGACGGATTACTGACCCGGGGACTGTGTGTATGTTGTGGACGGATTACTAATCCGGGGACTGGGTGTATGTTGTGGACAGATTACTGACCCGGGGACTGGGTGCATGTTGTGGACAGATTACTAAACCGGGGAGTGGGTGTATGTTGTGGACATATTACTGATCCGGGGACTGTGTGTATATGTGGACAGATTACTGATCCGGGGACTGGGTGTATATGCGGACAAAATACTGACCCGGGACCTGTGTGTATGCTGTGCACAGATTACTGCTCCGGGGACTGGGTGCATGTTGTGGACAGATTACTGATCCGGGGACTGTGTGTATATGCGGACAGAATACTGACCCGGGGACTGGGTGTCTCTGTGGACAGATTACTGACCGGGAACTGGGTGTCTCTGTGGACAGATTACTGACCGGGAACTGGGTGTCTCTGTGGACAGATTACTGACACGGGGACTGGGTGTATATGTGGACAGATTACTGATCCGGGGACTGCGTGTATATGTGGACAGATTACTGACCCGGGGACTGGGTGTATATTGTGGACAGATTATTGACACGGGGACTGGGTGTATATGTGGACAGATTACTGACACGGGGACTGGGTCGAAATGTGGACAAATTACTGACACAGGGACTGGGTGTATATGTGGACAGATTACTGACCCGGGAACTGGTTGTATATGTGCACAGATTGCTGACCAGCGGACTGTGTGTATGTTGTGGACATATTACTGATCTGGGGACTGTGTGTATATGTGGACAGATTACTGACCGGCGGACTGGGTGTAAATGTGGCCAGATTACTGACCTGGGGACTGGGTGTATATGTGGTCAGATTACTGACACGGGGACTGGGTGGAAATGTGGACAGAATACTGACCTGATGACTGGGTGTATATTTTGGACAGATTATTGACCCGGGGACTGGATGTAAATGTGGACAGATTACTGACCCGGGAACTGGGTGTATGCTTTGGACAAATTAATGACCGGGCATTCGATGTATCTGTGGACAGATTACTGACCCGGGGACTGGGTGTACATGCGGACAGATGACTGGCCCGGGGACTGGATGTACACGTGAGCACATTACTGACCTGGGGACTGGGTGTAGATATGGACAGATTACTGCCCCGTGGACTGGGTGTATATGTGGACAGATTACTGACCCGGGGACTAGTTGTATATTGTGGCCAGATTACTGACCCGGGGACTGGGTGTCTATGTGGACAGATTACTGACCCGGGGACTGGGTGTATATGTGGCCAGATTATTAACCCAGAGACTGGGTGTATATGTGGATCGATTACGAACCCGGGGACTGGGTACATATGTGGACATATTACTGAACCAGACACTGGGTTTTTATCTGGACAGATTACTGACCCGGTGACTGGGTGTAAATGTGGACAGATTAGTGACCCGGGGACTGGGTGTATATGTGGACAGATTACAGAATCGGGGACTGGGTGTATATTGTGGACAGATTACTGACCCCGGGACTGGGTGTATATTGTGGCCAGATTACTGACACGGGGACTGGGTGTATATGTGGACAGATTACTGACCCGGGGACTGGGTGTATATGTGGACAGATTACTGACCCGTGGACTGGGTGCAAATGCGGACAGATGACTGATCAGGGGACTGGGAGTATATGTGTTCAGATTACTGACCTGGGGACTGGGTCTATATTGTGAACAGATTACTGACCCGGGAATTGGGTGGAAATGTGGACAGAATACTGACATGATGACTGGGTGTATATTGTGGACAGATTATTGAACCAGGGACTGGATGTAAATGCGAAGAGATTACTGACCCGGGAACTGTGTGTATACTGTGGACAAATTACTGACCGGGCATTCGATGTATCTGTGGACAGATTACTGACCCGGGGACTGGGTGGATATTTGGACAGATTACTGACCCGGGGACTGGGTGTACATACGGACAGATTACTGACCCGGGGACTGGATGTACATGTGGGCACATTACTGACCCGGGGACTGGGTGTAATGTGGACAGATTACTGATCCGGGGACTAGCAGTATATGTGGACAGATTACTGACACAGGGACTGGGTGTATATTATGGACAGATTACTGAACCGGGGATTGGGTGCATATGTGGACAGATTACTGACACGGGAACTTGGTGTATATGCGGAGAGATTACTGATCCGGGGAATGGGTGTATATGTGGACAGATTACTGACCCCGGGACTGCGTGTTTATGTGGACAGATTACTGACCCGGGGACTGGGCGTATATGTGGACAGGATACTGACCTGGGGTCTGGGTGAAAATTGTGGACAGATTACTGACCCGGGGATTAGCTGTATATGTGGACAGATTACTGACCCGGGGACTGGGTGTGTATTGTGGATAGATTAATGACCCGGGGACTGGGTGTGTATTGTGGACAGATTATGACCCGATTCTGAGTGGATATGTGGCCAGATTATTAACCCAGAGACTGGGTGTATATGTGGATCGATTACTAACCCGGGGACTGGGTGTATATTGTGGATAGATTACTGACCCAGGGATTGGGTGTAAATGTGGACAGATTACTGACCCGGGGACTGGGTGTCTCTGGGGACAGATTACTGACCCGGGGGTTGGGTGTATATGTGGACAGATTACTGACCCGGGGAATGGGTGTATATGTGGATAGATTAGTGACCCGGGAACTGGGTATAGAAACATAGACATAGAAAATAGGTGCAGGAGTAGGCCATTCGGCCCTTCTAGCCTGCACCGCCATTCAATGAGTTCATGGCTGAACATGCAATTTCAGTACCCCATTCCTGCTTTCTCGCCATACCCCTTGATCCCCCTAGTAGTCAGGACTTCATCTAACTCATTTTTGAATATATTTGGTGAATTGGCCTCAACAACTTTCTGTGGTAGAGAATTCCACAGGTTCACCACTCTCTGGGTGAAGAAATTCCTCCTCATCTCGGTCCTAAATGGCTTACCCCTTATCCTTAGACTGTGTCCCCTGGTTCTGGACTTCCCCAACATTGGGAACATTCTTCCTGCATCTAACCTGTCTAACCCCGTCAGAATTTTAAACGTTTCTATGAGGTCCCCTCTCATTCTTCTGAACTCCAGTGAATACAAGCCCAGTTGATCGAGTCTTTCTTGATATTTCAGTCCCGCCATCCCGGGAATCAGTCTGGTGAACCTTCGCTGCACTCCCTCAATAGCAAGAATGTCCTTCCTCATGTTAGGAGACCAAAACTGTACACAATACTCCAGGTGTGGCCTCACCAAGGCCCTGTACAACTGTAGCAACACCTCCCTGCCCCTGTACTCAAATCCCCTCGCTATGAAGGCCAACATGCCATTTGCTTTCTTAACCGCTTGCTGTACCTGCATGCCAACCTTCAATGACTGATGTACCATGACACCCAGGTCTCTTTGCACCTCCCCTTTTCCTAATCTGTCACCATTCAGATAATAGTCTGTCTCTCTGTTTTTACCACCAAAGTGGATAACCTCACATTTATCCACATTATACTTCATCTGCCATGCATTTGCCCACTCACTTAACCTATCCAAGTCGCTCTGCAGCCTCATAGCATCCTCCTCGCAGCTCACACTGCCACCCAACTTGGTGTCATCCGCAAATTTGGAGATACTACATTTAATCCCCTCGTCTAAATCATTAATGTACAGTGTAAACAGCTGGGGCCCCAGCACAGAACCTTGTCGTACCCCACTAGTCACTGCCTGCCATTCTGAAAAGTCCCCATTTACTCCTACTCTTTGCTTCCTGTCTGACAACCAGTTCTCAATCCATGTCAGCACACTACCCCCAATCCCATGTGCTTTAACTTTGCACATTAATCTCTTGTGTGGGACCTTGGCGAAAGCCTTCTGAAAGTCCAAATATACCACATCAACTGGTTCTCCTTTGTCCACTCTACTGGAAACATCCTCAAAAAATTCCAGAAGATTTGTCAAGCATGATTTCCCTTTCACAAATCCATGCTGACTTGGACCTATCATGTCACCTCTTTCCAAATGCACTGCTATGACATCCTTAATAATTGATTCCATCATTTTACCTACTACCGATGTCAGGCTGACCGGTCTATAATTCCCTGCTATCTCTCTCCCTCCTTTTTTAAAAAGTGGGGTTACATTGGCTACCCTCCACTCCATAGGAACTGATCCAGAGTCAATGGAATGTTGGAAAATGACTGTCAATGCATCCACTATTTCCAAGGCCATCTCCTTAAGTACTCTGGGATGCAGTCCATCAGGCCCTGGGGATTTATCGGCCTTCAATCCCATCAATTTCCCCAACACAATTTCCCGATTAATAAGGATTTCCCTCAGTTCCTTCTCCTTACTAGACCCTCCGACCCCTTTTATATCCGGAAGGTTGTTTGTGTCCTCCTTAGTGAATACCGAACCAAATCAATTGGTCCGCCATTTCTTTGTTCCCCGTTATGACTTCCCCTGATTCTGACTGCAGGGGACCTACGTTTGTCTTTACTAACCTTTTTCTCTTTACATATCTATAGAAACTTTTGCAATCCGTCTTAATGTTCCCTGCAAGCTTCTTCTCGTACTCCATTTTCCCTGCCCTAATCAAACCCTTTGTCCTCCTCTGCTGAGTTCTAAATTTCTCCCAGTCCCCGGGTTCGCTGCTATTTCTGGCCAATTTGTATGCCACTTCCTTGGCTTTAATACTATCCCTGATTTCCCTTGATAGCCACGGTTGAGCCACCTTCCCTTTTTTATTTTTACGCCAGACAGGAATGTACAATTGTTGTCATTCATCCATGTGGTCTCTAAATGTCTGCCATTGCCCATCCACAGTCAACCCCTTAAGTATCATTCGCCAATCTATCCTAGCCAATTCACACCTCATACCTTCAAAGTTAGCCTTCTTTAAGTTCTGGACCATGGTCTCTGAATTAACTGTTTCATTCTCCATCCTAATGCAGAATTCCACCATATTATGGTCACTCTTCCCCAAGGGGCCTTGCACAACGAGATTGCTAATTAATCCTCTCTCACTACACAACACCCAGTCTAAGGTGGCCTCCCCGCTAGTTGGTTCCTCGACATATTGGTCTAAAAAACCATCCCTTATGCACTCCAGGAAATCCTCCTCCACCGTATTGCTTCCAGCTTGGTTAACCCAATCTATGTGCATATTAAAGTCACCCATTATAACTGCTGCACCTTTATTGCATGCACTCCTAATTTCATGTTTGATGCCCTCCCCAACATCACTACTACTGTTTGGAGGTCTGTACACAACTCCCACTAACGTTTTTTGCCCTTTGGTGTTCTGCAGCTCTACCCATATAGATTCCACATCATCCAAGCTAATGTCCTTCCGAACTATTGCCTTAATTTCCTCCTTAACCAGCAATGCTACCACACCTCCTTTTCCTTTTATTCTATCTTTCCTGAATGTGTATATGTGGACAGATGACTGACCGGGCATTCGGTGCATATGTGGACAGATTACTGACCCGGGGACTGGGTGTATATTGTGAACAAATTATTGACCGGGCATTCGGTGTATATGTGGACAGATTACTTACCCGGGGACTGGGTGTATATGTGGACAGAATACTGACCTGGGGACTGGGGGTATATGTGGTCAGATTACTGACCTGGGGACTTGGTGTATATGTGGACAGAATACTGACCCGGGAACTTGGTGTTTATGTGGACAGAATACTGATCCGGGGACTGGGTGTATATGTGGACATATTACTGAACCGGGGACTGGGTGTACATGTGGGCAGATTACTGACCCGGTGACTGGGTGTATATTGTGGATAGATTACTGACCAGGCATTCGGTGTATGTGTGGACAGATTACTGACCCGGAGAATGGGTTTATATGTGGACAGATTACTGACCCGGAGACTGGGTGTATATGTGGACAGATTACTGACCCGGGAACTGGGTGTATATGCGGACAGATTACTGATCCGGGGACTGGGTGTACATTATGGGCAGATTACTGACCGGGCATTCGGTGTATGTGTGGACAGATTACTGACCCGGAGACTGGGTGTATATGTGGACAGATTACTGACCCGGTGACTGGGTGTACATATGGACAGAATACTGACCTGGGGACTGGGTGTATATGTGGACAGATTAGTGACCCGGGGACTGGGTGTATATGTGGACAGATTACTGATCCGGGGACTGGGTGTACATTATGGGCAGATTACTGACCGGGCATTCGGTGTATGTGTGGACAGATTACTGACCCGGAGACTGGGTGTATATGTGGACAGATTACTGACCCGGTGACTGGGTGTACATATGGACAGAATACTGACCTGGGGACTGGGGGTATATGTGGTCAGATTACTGACCTGGGGACTTGGTGTATATGTGGACAGAATACTGACCCGGGAACTTGGTGTTTATGTGGACAGAATACTGATCCGGGGACTGGGTGTATATGTGGACATATTACTGAACCGGGGACTGGGTGTATATGCGGACAGATTACTGATCCGGGGACTGGGTGTACATTATGGGCAGATTACTGACCGGGCATTCGGTGTATGTGTGGACAGATTACTGACCCGGAGACTGGGTGTATATGTGGACAGATTACTGACCCGGTGACTGGGTGTACATATGGACAGAATACTGACCTGGGGACTGGGTGTATATGTGGACAGATTAGTGACCCGGGGACTGGGTGTATATGTGGACAGAATACTAACCCGGCGACTGGGTGCACATATGGACAGATTACTGACCTGGGGACTGGGTGTATATGTGGACAGAATACTGACCTGGGGTCTGGGTGAAAATTGTGGACAGATTACTGAACCGGTGACTGGGGCTATATGTGGACAGATGACTGACCCGGGGACTGGGTGTCTATTGTGGACAGATGACTGACCGGGCATTCGGTATATATGTGGACAGATTACTGACCCGGGGACTGGGTGTATATGTGGACAGATTACTGACCCGGGGACTGAGAGTATATGTGGTCAGATTACTGACCCGGACACTGGGTGTACATGTGGACAGATTACTGACCCGGGGATTGGGTGCATATGTGGACAGATTACTGACACGGGAACTTGGTGTATATGCGGAGAGATTACTGATCCGGGGACTGGGTGTATATGTGGACAGATTACTGACCTGGGGACTGGGTGTATATGTGGACAGATTACTGACCCGGGGACTGGGTGTATATGTGGACAGATGACTGACCCGGGGACTGGGTGTATATTGTGGACAGATGACTGACCGGGCATTCGGTGTGTATTGTGGACAGATTATGACCCGAGTCTGGGTGGATATGTGGCCAGATTATTAACCCAGAGACTGGGTGTATATGTGGGTCGATTACTAACCCGGGGACTGGGTGTAAATGTGGACAGAATACTGAACTGGGGACTGGGTGTATATTGTGGACAGATTACTGAACTGGGGACTGGGTGTAAATGTGGGCAGATTACTGACCCGAGACTGGGTGTATATTTGGACAGATTACTGACCGGGCATTCGGTGTATATGTGAACAGATTAGTGACCCGGGGTCTGGGTGTATATGTGGCTAGATTATGACCCTGAGATTGGGTGTTTTTGTGGACAGATTACAGAATCGGGGACTGGGTGTATATGTGGACAGATTACTGACCCGGGGACTGGGTGTATATGTGGACAGATTACTGACCCGGGGACTGGTTTTATATTGTGGCCAGATTACTGACCCGGGGACTGGGCGTATATGTGGACAGATTACTGACCCGGGGACTGGTTTTATATTGTGGCCAGATTACTGACCCGGGGTCTGGGTGTATATTGTGGCCAGATTACTGACCCGGGGACTGGGTGTATATGTGGACAGATTACTGACCCGGGACTGGGTGTATATTGTGGACAGATTACTGACCGGGCATTCGGTGTGTATGTGGACAGATTAGTGATTCGGGGACTGGGTGGAAATGTGGACAGATTACAGAATCGGGGACTGGGTGTATATGCGGACAGATTACTGATCTGGGGACTGGGGGTATATGTGGACAGTTTACTGACCCGGGGATTAGCTGTATATGTGGCCAGATTGTTAACCCAGAGACTGGGTGCATATGTGGATCGATTACTAACCCGGGGACTGGGTGTATATTGTGGACAGATTATGACCAGAGTCTGGGTGGATATGTGGCCAGATTATGAACCCAGAGACTGGGTGTATATGTGGATCGATTACGAACCCGGGGATGGGTGCATATGTGGACAGATTACTGACCCAGACACTGGGTTTTTATGTGGACAGATTACTGACCCGGTGACTGGGTGTAAATGTGGACAGATTATGAACCCAGAGACTGGGTGTATATGTGGATCGATTATGAACCCGGGGACTGGGTTTTTATGTGGACAGATTACTGACCCGGTGACTGGTGTAAATGTGGACAGAATACTGACCTGGGGACTGGGTGTATATGTGGACAGATTACTGACCTGGGGACTGGGTGTATATGTGGACAGAATACTGACCTGGGGTCTGGGTGAAAATTGTGGACAGATTACTGAACCGGTGACTGGGGCTATATGTGGACAGATGACTGACCCGGGGACTGGGTGTCTATTGTGGACAGATGACTGACCGGGCATTCGGTGTATATGTGGACAGATTACTGACCCGGGGACTGGGTGTATGTGTGGACAGATTACTGACCCGGGAACTGGCTGTATATGTGGAGAGATTACTGATGCGGGGACAAGGTGCATATTGTGGACAGATTACTGACCGGGCATTCGGTGTATATGTGGACAGGTAAGTGACCCGGGGACTGGGTGTACATGTGGCAAGATTACTGACCCAGAGACTGGGTGTATATGTGGACAGATTACTGACCCGGGAACTGGGTGTATATGTGGACAAATGACTGACCGGGCATTCGGTGTATATGTGGACAGATTACTGTCCCGGAGACTGGGTTTATATGTGGACAGATTTCTGACCCGGGGACTGGGTGTATATGTGGACAGAATACTGACCTGGGGTCTGGGTGAAAATTGTGGACAGATTACTGAAACGGTGACTGGGTGTATATGTGGACAGATGACTGACCCGGGGACTGGGTGGATATTGTGGACAGATGACTGACCGGGTATTTGGTGTATATGTGGACAGATTACTGACCCGGAGACTGGGTGTATATGTGGACAGATTACTGACCCGGAGTCTGGGTGTACATGTGGACAGATTACTGACCCGGAGACTGGGTGTATAGGTGGACAGATTACTGACCCGGGGACTGGGTGTATAGGTGGACAGATTACTGACCCGGTGACTGGGTGTAAATGTGGATAGAATACTGAACTGGGGACTGAGTGTATATTGTGGACAGATTACTGAACTGGGGACTGGGTGTAAATGTGGGCAGATTACTGACCCGAGACTGGGTGTATATTTGGACAAGTTACTGACCGGGCATTCGGTGTTTTTGTGAACAGGTTAGTGACCCGGGGTCTGGGTGTATATGTGGCTAGATTATGACCCTGAGATTGGGTGTTTTTGTGGACAGATTACAGAATCGGGGACTGGGTGTATATGTGGACAGATTACTGACCCGGGGACTGGGTGTATATGTGGACAGATTACTGACCCGGGGACTGGGTGTATATGTGGACAGATAATTGACCCGGGGACTGGTGTATATGTGGACAGATTACTGACCCGGGGACTGGGTGTATATGTGGACAGATTACTGACCCGGGGACTGGGTGTATATGTGGACAGATTACTGACCCGGGGACTGGTTTTATATTGTGGCCAGATTACTGACCCAGGGACTGGGTGTATATGTGGACAGATTACTGACCCGGTGACTGGGTGTACATGTGGACAGATTACTGACCCGGGGACTGGGTGTGCATGTGGACAGAATACTGACCCGGGGACTGGGTGTACATGTGGACAGATTACTGACCCGGGGACTGGGTGTACATGTGGACAGATTACTGACCCGGGGTCTGGGTGTGTATGTGGACAGATTACTCATCCGGGGACTGGGTGTATATGTGGACAGATTACTGACCCGGGGACTGGGTGTGTATGTGGACAGATCACTGACCCGGGGACTGGGTGTACATGTGGACAGATTACTGACCCGGGGACTGGGTGTATATGTGGACAGATTACTGACCTGGGGACTGGGTGTATATGTGGACAGATTACTGACCCGGTGACTGGGTGTAAATGTGGACAGATTATGAACCCAGAGACTGGGTGTATATGTGGATCGATTATGAACCCGGGGACTGGGTTTTTATGTGGACAGATTACTGACCCGGTGACTGGTGTAAATGTGGACAGAATACTGACCTGGGGACTGGGTGTATATGTGGACAGATTACTGACCTGGGGACTGGGTGTATATGTGGACAGAATACTGACCTGGGGTCTGGGTGAAAATTGTGGACAGATTACTGAACCGGTGACTGGGGCTATATGTGGACAGATGACTGACCCGGGGACTGGGTGTCTATTGTGGACAGATGACTGACCGGGCATTCGGTGTATATGTGGACAGATTACTGACCCGGGGACTGGGTGTATGTGTGGACAGATTACTGACCCGGGAACTGGCTGTATATGTGGAGAGATTACTGATGCGGGGACAAGGTGCATATTGTGGACAGATTACTGACCGGGCATTCGGTGTATATGTGGACAGGTAAGTGACCCGGGGACTGGGTGTACATGTGGCAAGATTACTGACCCAGAGACTGGGTGTATATGTGGACAGATTACTGACCCGGGAACTGGGTGTATATGTGGACAAATGACTGACCGGGCATTCGGTGTATATGTGGACAGATTACTGACCCGGAGACTGGGTTTATATGTGGACAGATTTCTGACCCGGGGACTGGGTGTATATGTGGACAGAATACTGACCTGGGGTCTGGGTGAAAATTGTGGACAGATTACTGAAACGGTGACTGGGTGTATATGTGGACAGATGACTGACCCGGGGACTGGGTGGATATTGTGGACAGATGACTGACCGGGTATTTGGTGTATATGTGGACAGATTACTGACCCGGAGACTGGGTGTATATGTGGACAGATTACTGACCCGGAGTCTGGGTGTACATGTGGACAGATTACTGACCCGGAGACTGGGTGTATAGGTGGACAGATTACTGACCCGGGGACTGGGTGTAAATGTGGATAGAATACTGAACTGGGGACTGGGCGTATATTGTGGACAGATTACTGAACTGGGGACTGGGTGTAAATGTGGGCAGATTACTGATCCGAGACTGGGTGTATATTTGGACAGATTACTGACCGGGCATTCGGTGTTTTTGTGAACAGGTTAGTGACCCGGGATCTGGGTGTATATGTGGCTAGATTATGACCCTGAGATTGGGTGTTTTTGTGGACAGATTACAGAACCGGGGACTGGGTGTATATGTGGACAGATTACTGACCCGGGGACTGGGTGTATATGTGGACAGATTACTGACCCGGGGACTGGGTGTATATGTGGACAGATTACTGACCCGGGGACTGGTTTTATATTGTGGCCAGATTACTGACCCAGGGACTGGGTGTATATGTGGACAGATTACTGACCCGGTGACTGGGTGTACATGTGGACAGATTACTGACCCGGGGACTGGGTGTGCATGTGGACAGAATACTGACCCGGGGACTGGGTGTACATGTGGACAGATTACTGACCCGGGGACTGGGTGTACATGTGGACAGATTACTGACCCGGGGTCTGGGTGTGTATGTGGACAGATTACTCATCCGGGGACTGGGTGTATATGTGGACAGATTACTGACCCGGGGACTGGGTGTGTATGTGGACAGATCACTGAGCCGGGGACTGGGTGTACATGTGGACAGATTAATGACCCGGGGACTGGGTGTATATGTGGACAGATTACTGACCTGGGGACTGGGTGTATATGTGGACAGATTACTGACCCGGGGACTGGGTGTATATGTGGACAGATTACTGATCCGGGGACTGGTTGTATATTGTGGCCAGATTACTGACCCAGGGACTGGGTGTCTATGTGGACAGATTACTGACCCGGGGACTGGTTGTATATTGTGGCCAGATTACTGACCCAGGGACTGGGTGTCTATGTGGACAGGTTACTGACCCGGGGACTGGCTGTATATTGTGGACAGATTCCTGACCGGGCATTCGGTGGATGTGTGGACAGATTACTGACCCGGAGACTGGGTTTATATGTGGACAGATTACTGACCTGGGGTCTGGGTGAAAATTGCGGACAGATTACTGAACCGGTGACTGGGTGGATATGTGGACAGATTACTGACCCGGGGACTGGGTGTATCTGTGGACAGATTACTGACCCTGAGACTGGATGTATATGTGGATCGATTACTGACCCGGGAACTGGGTGTATATGTGGACAGATGACTGACCGGGCATTCGGTGTATATGTGTACAGATTACTGACCCGGGGACTGGGTGTATATGTGGACAGTTGACTGACCCGGGGACTGGGTGTATAATGAGGACAGACTCCTGACCGGGCATTCGGTGTATGTGTGGACAGATTACTGACCCGGAGACTGGGTGTATATGTGGACAGATTACTGACCTGGGGACTGGGTTTATATGTGGACAGATTACTGACACGGGGACTGGGTGTATATGTGGACAGATTACTGACCCTGGGACTGGGTGTATATGTGGACAGATTACTGACCCGGGGACTGGTTTTATATTGTGGCCAGATTACTGACCCAGGGACTGGGTGTATATGTGGACAGATTACTGACCCGGAGACTGGGTGTACATGTGGACAGATTACTGACCCGGGGACTGGGTGTACATGTGGACAGAATACTGACCCGGGGACTGGGTGTACATGTGGACAGATTACTGACCCGGGGACTGGGTGTACATGTGGACAGATTACTGACCCGGGGACTGGGTGTGTATGTGGACAGATTACTGACCCGGGGACTGGTTGTATATTGTGGCCAGATTACTGACCCAGGGACTGGGTGTCTATGTGGACAGATTACTGACCCGGGGACTGGTTGTATATTGTGGACAGATTACTGACCCAAGGACTGGGTGTATACGTGGACAGATTACTGACCCGGGGACTGGGTGTATATTGTGGACAGATTACTGACATGGGGACTGGGTGTCTATTGTGGTCAGATTACTGACCTGGGGACTGGGTGTATATTGTGGTCAGATTACTGACCCGGGAACTGGGTGTATATGTGGACAGATTACTGACCCGGGAACTGGGTGTTTTTGTGGACAGATTACTGAGCCGTTGGGCCCGGTGTTGCGCCCACCCACCGCTCGGTTCCCCTCCCCCAGGCCGCGGGCCTCACTACCTTTCTTGGCCTTGTCGCTCGGGATGTTCTGGGCCCGGAGCCGCTGGTCCAGGATGTAGAGCATCTCTCCGCCCAGGTTAATGAAGAGTAGAGGTAGTGTCCGCAGCGACATGTCGCGGCCGGGAGAATCTGGGCCTGGCCGGACCCGCGCTCCGCTCGCTGTTGCCTTGACGCTTCCGTTGCCAGGTGAGTGACGCAATCGCACTTGCACCACTCAGCGTCGCCCTCACTGCCTGGTGTGTTTAAAGGTGTTTAATTAAAGGGATGGAGAGCTGAGCTATTTGTGTGCCGCCGACCATAAATCTCACCTTGCTGCTGGTCACAATGGGCTTGACAGAGCAAGGTCTTGGCCTTGACCCTGGACCAAGACCTAACTCTGTCATAGAAACATAGAAAATAGGTGCAGGAGTAGGTCATTCGCCCCTTCGAGCCTGCATCACCATTCAATAAGATCATGGCTGATCATTCCCTCAGTACCCCGTTCCTGCTTTCTCTCCATACCCTTTGATCCCCTTAGCCGTAAGGGCCATATCTAACTCCCTTTTAAATATATCCAATGAACTGGCATCAACAACTCTCTGCGGCAGGGAATTCCACAGGTTAACAACTCTATGAGTGAAGAAGTTTCTCCTCATCTCAGTCCTAAATGGCCAACCCCTTATTCTAAGACTGTGTCCACTGGTTCTGGACTTCCCCAACATCGGGAACATTCTTCTCACATCTAACCTGTCCCATCCCGTCAGAATCTTATATGTTTCTATGAGATCCCCTCTCATCCTTCTAAACTCCAATGTAGAAAGGCCCAGTTGATCCAGTTTCTCCTCATATGTCAGTCCTGCCATCCCGGGAATCAGTCTGGTGAACCTTCGCTGCACTCCCTCAATAGCAAGAATGTCCTTCCTCAGATTAGGAGACCAAAACTCAACACAATATTCCAGGTGAGGCCTCACCAAGGCCCTGTACAACTGCAGTAAGACCTTCCTACTCTTATACTCAAATTCCCTAGCTATGAAGGCCAACACATCATTTGCCTTCTTCCCCGCCAACTTTCAACGAATGATGAACCATGACACCCAGGTCTCATTGCACCTCCCCTTTTCCTAATCTGCCACCATTCATATAATATTCTGTCTTCGTGTTTTTGCCCCCAAAGTGGATAACCTCACATTTATCCACGTTATACTGCATCTGCCATGCATTTGCCCACTCACCTAACCTGTCCAAATCACCCTGAAGCCTCTTACATAGAAAACATAGCAAATAGGTGCAGGAGTAGGCCATTCGGCCCTTCTAGCCTGCACCGCCATTCAATGAGTTCATGGCTGAACATGCAATTTCAGTACCCCATTCCTGCTTTCTCGCCATACCCCTTGATCCCCCTAGTAGTAAGGACTTCATCTAACTCCTTTTTGAATATATTTAGTGAATTAGCGTACGCCTCACAGCTCACACCGCCACCCAGCTTCGTGTCATCTGCAAACTTGGAGATATTACACTCAATTCCTTCATCCAAATCATTGATGTATTTTGTAAAGAGCTGGGGTCCCAGCACTGAGCCCTGCAGCACTCCACTAGTCACTGCCTGCCATTCTGAAAAGGACCCGTTTATCCCGACTCTCTGCTTCCTGTCTGCCAACCAGCTCTCTATCCACGTCAGTATAATACCCTCAATACCATGTGCTTTGATTTTGCACACCAATCTCTTGTGTGGGACCTTGTCAAAAGCCTTTTGAAAGTCTAAATACACCACATCCACTGGTTCCCCCTAGTCCACTCTACTCGTTACATCCTCAAAAAATTCCAGAAGATTTGTCAAGCATGATTTCCCCTTCATAAATCCATTCTGACTTGGACCAATCCTGTCACTGCTTTCCAAATGCGCTGCTATTTCATCTTTAATAATTGATTCCAACATTTTCCCCACTACTGATGTCAGGCTAACCGGTCTATAATTACCCGCTTTCTCTCTTTCTCCCTTTTTAAAAAGTGGTGTTACATTAACTACCCTCCAGTCCATAGGAACTGACCCAGAGTCGTTAGACTGTTGAAAAATGATCACCAATGCATCCACTATTTCTAGGTCCACTTCCTTAAGTACTCTGGGATGCAGACTATCAGGCCCCGGGGATTTATCAGCCTTCAATCCCATCAATTTCCCTAACACAATTTCCCGTCTGATAAGGATATTTTTCAGTTCCTCCTTCTCACTAGACCCTTGGTCGCCTAGTACTTCCGGAAGGTTATTTGTGTCTTCCTTCGTGAAGACAGAACCAAAATATTTGTTCAATTGGTCTGCCATTTCTTTGTTCCCTGTCATAAATTCACCTGAAACTGACTGCAAGGACCTGACTGCAAGAAGACGTTCGTCTTCACTAATCTTTTTCTCTTCACATATCTATAGAAGCTTTTGCAGTCAGTTTTCATGTTCCCGGCAAGCTTCTTCTCGTACTCTATTTTCCCCCTCTTAATTAAAGCATTTGTCCTCCTCTGCTGAATTCTAAATTTCTCCCAATCCTCAGGTTTGCTGCTTTTTCTGGCCAATTTATATGCCTCTTCCTTGGATTTAACACTGTCCTAAATTTCTTGTTTGCCACGGTTGAGCCACCTTCCCCGTTTTATTATTACTCCAGACTGGGATGTACAATTGCTGAAGTTCATCCATGTGTGGTGGCTAGAGTGCAACGGCCATCCCACGTTAAAAAAATCCATGCACAGGCATCTTCCACTCTTCAGGATGTAGTTTGGGATCCGGAATATTAGTCCTTCATTGAAACACCTGTGAACTCATCCCTTTTTGGCATGGAAGCAAGTCATCCTCGCTTTGAGGGACCGCCAATGATGCCCTGGAGTCTCGAGGATTGAAGATTATTCTCCAGGACACTGCTGGAAGCAACCCAGGAAAAAAATTCTAGTGGTATAAAGAACATTGTGCTTTTCTTTCATTTTCTCTGAACACATTTGTTTATTAGTTATAGAAATATTGGACATGGGGAAAAAGGCTTGCCAACCAGAGTTGATGACCCTAGGTCACAAACGGGTGTTTAATTGCTGGGGCGCAGGTTAAGTCCAGACATTTGTAAAACTCTGTTGCCCGTGTCCTTATAGGTCCCGCTCACCCATTCCCCTCCCTGTGCTCGTTGGCCGACATTGGCTCCCGGTTAAGCAACGCCTTGATGTTAAAATTCTCATCCTTGTTTCCATGGCCTTGCCCCTCCCTATCTCTGTAATCTCCAGCTACACAACCCTCCCCCTGCCCCCCCCCCTCCACCCTGGAGATATCTGCATTCTTCCAGCTCTGGACTCTTGTCCATCGCCCACTTCCTTTGCCCCACACTTGGCAGCCATGCTTTTAGCCGCCTAGGCCCTAAACTCTGCAAATCCCTGCACAATCTGTTCTGCCTCTACCTCTCTCTCCCCCTCTTCCTTTTATGATGCTACTTAAAACCTACCTCTTTTACTAAGCTTTTGCTCAGCTGTCCTAATATCTCCTGTGCCTCAGTGACCATTTCTGCCTGATTATATCTTGACAAAACGCCTTGCGATGTTTTTCTACCTTATCTATCTATCTAATCATAGCCAGAGTATCAGCTGCCTTGGCTTCTCTTCCCAATCCTTCATTCTTTGAGGAGTTGCCAATGGCACTGAACACTGTGCAGTCATTAGCGAACATCCCCACTTCTGATGACGGGAAGGTCATTAATGAAGCAACTGAAGATGGTTGCGCCTGGAACACTACCCTGTGGATCTCCTGCAGTGATGCCCTGGGGATGTGATGATTGACCCCCAACCACCACGACCATCTTCCTTTTTGTTAGGTATGACTCCAGCCAGTGGAGAGTTTTCCCCCTGATTCCCATTGACTTCAGTTTTACTAGGGCTCCTTGAGGCCACACTTGGTCAAATGCTGCCTTGATGTCAAGGGCAGTCACTCTCACCTCACCTCTGGAATTCAGCTCTTTTGTCCATGATTGGACCAAGGCTGTAATGAAATCTGGAGCCGAGTGGTCCTGGCAGAACCCAAACTGGGCATCAGTGAGCAGATTATTGGTGAGTAAGTGCTGCTTGATAACATTGTTGACGAACCCTTCCATCACTTTGCTGATGATTTGAGAGTAGATTAATGAGGAGGTAATTGGCTGGATTGGATTTGTCCTGCTTTTTGTGGACAGGACATACCTGGGTAGTTTTCCACATTGTCGGGTAGATACCAGTGATGTAGCTGTACTGGAACAGCTTGGCTAGAGGCACAGCTAGTTCTAGAGCTCAAGTCTTCAGCACAACAGCCAAGATGTTGTCGGGGCCCATAGCCTTTGTTGCATCTAGTGCGCTCAGCTGCTTCTTGATATTACATGGAGTGAATCGAATTGGCAGAAGACTGGCTTCTGTGATGGTGGGGATCTCGGAAGGAGGCCGAGATGGATCATCCACTCAGCAATGCTGGCTGAAGATGGTTGCAAATGCTTCAGCCTTGTCTTTTGCATTCACGTGCTGGGCTCCGCCATCATTGAGGATGGAGATATTCATGGAGCTTTCTTCTCGCATTAGTTGCTTAATTGTCCACCATCATTCTCCACTTGATGTGGCAGGACTGCAGAACTTTAATCTGATCCATTGATTGTGGGAACGCTTAGCTCTGTCTATAGCATGCTGATTCCGCTGTTAACGTGCATGTAGTCCTGTGTTGCAGCTTCCCCAGGTTGGCACCTCATTTTTAGGTATGCCTGGTGCTGCTCCTGGCATGCTCTTGTGTACTCCTTATTGAACCAGGGTTGGTCTCCTGGCTTGATGGTAATGGTAGAATGAGGGATAAGCCGGGCCATGAGGTTACAGATTGTAGTGGAATACAATTCTGTTGCTGCTGATGGCTCACAGTACCTCATGGATGCATTGCTTTGAGCTGCTGGATTTGTTCTGAATCTACCCCATGGTGGTAGTGCCACACAACACGACGGAGGGTGTCCTCAGTGTGAAGACGGGATTTCGTCTCCACAATGACTGTGCGGTGGTCACTGCTACCAATGCTGTCATGGACAGATGCATCTGCGACAGGTAGATTATTGAGAACGAGGTCAAGTAGGTTTTTCCCTCGTGTTGGTTCTCTCATCACCTGCCACAGGCCCAATCTGGCAGCTATGTCTTTCAGGAATCAGCCAGCTCGGTCAGTAGTGGTGCTACCGAGCCACTCTTGGTGATGGACATTGACGTCCCCCACCCAGAGTACATTTTGTGCCCTTGCTACTTCCAGTGTTTATTCCAAGTGGTGTTCAACATGGAGGAGTACTGATTCATCAGCTGATGTAGGGTGGTAGATGGTAATCAGCAGGAGGTTTCCTTGCCCATGCTTGACCTGAAGCCATGAGGATTCATGGGGTCCACAGTCAACATTGAGGACTCCCAGGACCACACCCTCCCGACTGTATACCACTGTGTTGCCACATCTGGGTGGGCCAGGACCTACTCAGGGATGGTGATGGAGGAGTTTGGGACATTGGCTGAAAGGAATGATTCTGTGAGTATGACTATGTCAGGCTGTTGCTTGACTAGTCTGTGGGACAGCTCTCCCAATTTTGGCACAAGTCCCCAGATGTTGGCGAGGCAGAGTTTTCCGGGACGACTGGGCTGGTTGTGCCATTGTGTCCGTAGCTGGTGCCGATGCCGGGTGGTCCCTCCTGTTTTATTCTTATTATTGTTTTTTGTAGTGGTTACGTGCAACTGAGTTGCTTTCCAGGCTATTTTGGAGGGCAGTTGTGAGTTAACCACATTGCTGTGGGTCTGGAGTCACATATAGGCCAGACTAGGTAAGGATGGAAGATTTCCTTCCCTAAAGGACATTAGTGAGCCAGATGGTTTTTTACAACAATCCAATAGTTTCATGGTCACCGTTAATGATGTCATCCGAAAAGACCTCAGGTTCCACATGTATGCAGACGATACTCATCCTTAGCTCATATTCACCTCTTTGGACCCCTCCTCTGTCTCTGATTTGTCACATTACTTGTCTGACATTCAATATTGGATTAGCAGAAATTTCCTCAACTAAATATTGGGAAGACTGAAGCCATTTTCTTCGGTTCCCGCCACAATCTGCATTCCCTGACCACCATTTCCATCGTGGCAACTGTCTTAAGCTAAGCAAGACCGTTCGCAACCTTGGTGTTGTATTTGATCCCAAGATGTGTTTACGATCACATATCTGCTCCATCACCAAGACTGCCTACATCCACCTCTGTAGCATCACTCGACTCTGACCCTGCCTTAGCTCACTGCTGAAACCCTCATCCATGCCTTTATTACCTTGAGACTTGACTATTCCAATGCTGTCCTGGCCAATCTCCCATCTACCATCCTACATAAACTTGTACTCATCCAAAACTCTGTTGCCTGTATCTTAACTTGCTCCAAATCTCGTTCACCCATCACACCTGTGCTCGCTGACCTTCACTGGCTTCTGGATCGACAATGCCTCAATTTTAAAAATCCTTATTCTTGTTTTCAAATCCATCCATAGCCTCGCCCCTCCCTATCTCTGTAGCCTCTTCCAGCCCTAAAAGCCTTTGAGATCTCTGCGCTCTTCCAACTCTGGCCTCCTGTGCATCTTTGATTTTAATCGCTTCACCATTGGTAGCTGTGCCTTCAGCTGCAAGGCCCTAAGCTCTGGAATTCCATCCCTAATCCTCTCCTCCTCTCTACCTTTCCTCTTTTAAGATGTCCCTTAAAACCTATCTCTTTGATTAAGCTTTTGGTCATCTGTCTGATATTTCCTTCTGTGGCTTGGTGTCAAAAATGTTTCTTATTGATACCACTCTTGTTAAGTGCCTTGGGACGTTTTACTACGTTAAGTGCGTAATAGAGGCCTCACGAAGTTCATATACTGCATCTCAATGTGTCAGAACAGAGGTTTTATTCTGCATAGCTGAAAGATTGTTGAGCCCGACTGATGGCTCTCCTACACATTCTTCACCAGGAACGCTCTTGTGATGAGGTACTGGGGCGGAGGAGGAGGGCGGTTGTTTAGTCAGACCACTCTATGACTGTGACTGTGAGGAAGCCCACTGCTGAATCTGACAGATTTTTATTAAAGGCACCTGTCGAAAAGCCAGATTTTTCTACCTGTTTTTTGTCGTTCGAGATTGCTGGGCAATCACCTCAAAACCTAACAGCGCTGTGAGAATAACTTCACCACAGGGACTGCAGCCGTTTAAGAAAGCCCAACACCACCACCTTCTCCAGGGCAGCTAGGGATGGGCAATAAATGCCAGCCTTGCCTGTGACGCCCACATGCCCAGAATGAATGAAGAAAACCTGACTTTATAGTTCGAAACCGAGCAAGTCACCCCAGTCGAGTGGAAGCTATGTGAAGCCAGCACAGGACCCACTCGTGCTCTGAACTCCACTGAGCGCGTGCGAGAGATGGTGCATGTGCAGAAGCAACTTTTAAGACGGTTCTGGACCAAACCAACTCGAGATGCTGGATGCCATTTTTTTTTAAGTGTCTTAGTTCGGGAACCACGCACACACAAACAGCGCTCCAAAATAGCTGACTATTTGTGCAAACCATTGGCAATGCGGCTATAAGTTGAGCCTTGATTTTTTGTATTGGTTGTCTTCCTCTCTCTATCCTGAAGATGTCATGTATGTAACCTTCATGTAACTGTAACCTTCATGTAATAACGCTGCATACTATTTACACCTAAGAAATGCATACCTTGACCACAGGGGTTAAACTTGTGGGAGACACGCCTAGCCTGGTCTTTCAGGTATAAAAGGGGAAGCTCCACCCACCTTCAGCACTTCTTGGTCCTGTGAATAAAGGTTAGGTCACAGAGTGACTTTGTCTGCAAATGTGCCTCATGTGAATTTATAGTAGTGTGTAAGGACACAACATTTGGCGACAAGAAACAGGAATCAATGACTCAGGAGAATGGCCACCCACCGGTAGCACAGAGGAACGGTACTGTGTTGGTGAGGACTGGGACGATTTCGTTGAGAGGCTCCAACAGAGCTTTGTCACGAAGGACTGGCTGGCAGAGGCAGCGGCTGACAAGCAAAGGGCGCATCTACTGACCAGTTGTGGACCTAAGATGCTGATGAAAGACCTGCTCGCACCCGAGAAGCCGGCGGACAAAACCTTCGAGGAGCTCAGCAAACTGATCGGTGAGCACCTCAAACCAGCGAGCAGTATGCACATGGCCCGACACCAATTCTATACACACCGACGTCAGGAAGGACAGAGCATACCGGACTTTGTTGCGGACCTTCGGCGCTTGGCCAGCCTCTGTAAGTTCACAGATGCCTGCAGGGGGAGATGTTAAGGGATTTCTTCATTGAGGGCATTGGGCATGCCAGGATTTTCAGAAAGCTAATTGAGACCAAGGACTTGACCTTGGAAGTGGCGGCGTTGATGGCTCAGACCTTCATGGCGGGGGAGGGGGAAACCAAGATAATATACGCACGCAACTCTGCTGCCAACGTGGCGATGGAGCAGGGAGTTAACACAGTAAATGCGACTCAGAACCCCGCAGGCAGGCAAGGGCAATTTGACACCACTCAGGCAGTAACAGACTCTAGAGTGGGTCCTCAACAGAGACAATGGCAGGTTGAATGGACATTTACACCATCACAAGGGACAATATGTCCCGGGGTGGGACCATTGACACCCACAAACAGAGTGTTCAAGAGTAATCAAAGAGACAATCAGAGAGGAATGCCTGGTAATAGCTCTTTTGTTCACAACAATCTCAGCTCATGCTGGAGGTGCGGGGTGCAGACATGCTGCAAAAACCTGCAGGCTCCAACAATTCATCTGTAGAAATTGTAACTTCAGTGGACATTTAGCCAGAATGTGCAGGAAGCCCACAGTGAGGCTAATTTATGAGGCAGATGAACCACAAGAGGGGTCTGCAAGGCAGGGTGATGCTTGGGACACAGCAATGGACACTGAAGGTCAGCGGGTTCAGGTGGCAAACATCCATAGCTCATATACAAAAACGCCACCTATGATGATGAAAGTCCTATTAAACAGCATCCCGGAACGCATGGAGCTGGACACAGGGGCCAGCCAGTCACTTATGAGTGTCCAACAATTCAAGAAACTATGGCCACTCAGAGCTAGCAGACCCAAACTAGAATGCATTGACATGCAATTACGGATGTACACCAAAGAGATCATCCCAGTGCTAGGCAATGCAATGTTGGTGGCCACAAATAATGGATCAGAGAATCGGCTGCCACCCTGGATTGTCCCGGGTAATGGTCCCGCGCTTTTGGGGAAGAGCTGGCTAGCCGAGATGAACTGGAAATGGGGGGATGTGCACGCCATTTTATCTGTGGAGCGAAGTTCATGCTCACAGGTCCTACAGAAATTTGAGTCACGATTTCAACCTGGTGTCGGGACTTTCAAAGGTACCAAAGTAGTGATACGCATCACCCTGGACGCCAGACCAGTGCACCATAAAGCCAGAGCTGTGCCGTATGTGATGCAGGAGAAAATTGAGAGTGAGTTGGACAGGTTGCTAAGAGAGGGCATAATTTCGCCCGTTGAATTCAGCGACTGGGCAAGCCCCATCGTCCCTGTCCTAAAAACGGATGGCTCGGTCAGGATCTATGGCAACTACAAGGCCACTATCAACCGAGTGTCACAACAAGACCAATACCCGCTTCCGAGAGAGGAGGATCTTTTTGGCACGCTAGCAGGCGGCAAGCCATTCACCAAGTTGGACCTCACTTCAGCCTACATGACCCAGGAACTGGCCGAAGAATCCAAGCTACTGACCACCATCACCACGCACAAGGGGCTGTTTGTCTACAACAGGTGTCCTTTGGCATTCGATCAGCGGCCGCTATCTTTCAAAGGAATATGGAAAGCCTGCTCAAATCCATCGCTGGAACAATCGTATTTCAGGACGACATCCTTATTGTGGGTCGAGACACCGAGGAACACCTCCACAACCTGGAGGAGGTGCTACGCCGACTGGACCGGGTAGGCCTGCGACTAAAGAAGTCCAAGTGTGTGTTTTTGGCCCCAGAGGTCGAGTTTTTGGGCAGGAGTGTTGCTGCAGACGGGATTCGGCCTACCGAATCCAAAACGGAGGCGATTCGTCGTGCGCCCAGTCCCGGCAACACATCGGAGTTGCGTTCATTTCTGGGACTCTTGAACTATTTCGGGAACTTTCTGCCAAACTTAAGCACATTGTTGGAGCCGCTACACGTACTCCTGCGAAAGGGTTGCGATTGGTTTTGGGGGGACTGTCAGGACCGGGCTTTCAATCGGGCGCGGAACCTGCTTTGTTCTAATAAGCTGTTGACCCTGTACAACGCCTGTAAGAAATTGGTTTTGACATGTGATGCATCATCCTATGGGGTTGGGTGCGTGTTGCAGCAGAGTAATGATGAGGGCCAAGGTCGCTCTTCCAAGCAAAAAGGGGATATGGGATGGTTGAAAAGGAAGCACTCGCATTGGTCTACGGGGTGAAAAAGATGCACAAGTACCTTTTTGGCAGAAGGTTCGAGTTAGAAACGGACCACAAGCCGTTAACATCCCTGTTGTCAGACAGCAAAGCTCTCAATGCCAATGCGTCAGCTCGCATACAGCGATGGGCTCTCATGCTGGCTGCATATGATTACACCATCCGGCACCGGCCAGGCACCGAAAATTGCGCTGAGCACTCAGCAGGCTTCCACTGGCCACCACTGAGGGGGCAGCGGAGCAAAGCGCTGAGATGGTCATGGCTGTTGATGCTTTTGACAGTGCAGGCTCCCCCATCACAGCTCACCAGATCAAAATCTGGACCAACAGAGATTCCTTCCTCCCGTTGATTAAGAAATGTGTCCTGACTGGGGATTGGGCGCCCGCACACGGAGCATGCCCTGAGGAGGTCAGACCGTTTCACAGGCGGATGGATGAGCTCTCCATCCAAGCCGACTGCCTACTATGATGCAGCCGGGTAGTCATGCCCCAGAGGGGAAGGGAAGCATTCATCAGGGAACTCCACAGCGAGTACCCAGGCATCGTGCTAATGAAGGCCATTGCCCGGTCACATGTATGGTGGCCAGGAATTGACTCGGACCTGGAACACTGTGTTTGCAGGTGCACGACGTGTGCCCAACTGGGCAATGCCCCCAGGGAGGCCCCACTCAGCCTGTGGCCCTGGCCCACCAGGCCATGGTCACGTATTCACATAGACTACGCGGGCCCGTTCATGGGAAAAATGTTCCTCATTGTTGTTGATGCGTACTCGAAATGGATCGAGTGCATCATATTGAATTTGTGCACGACATCCACCACTGTCGAGAGTCTTTGTGACCCACGGCTTGCCGGACATCCTGGTTAGTGGCAACAGCCCGTGTTTCACTAGCTATGAATTCCGGGAGTTCATGTCGGATAATGGCATCAAACATATCAGGACAGCACCGTTCAAGCCGGCCTCCAATGGCCAGGCGGAACGTGCGGTCCAAATCATAAAACAAGGCATGCTCAAGATTCAAGGACCCTCCCTTCAATGTCGCCTATCAGGCCTCCTGCTGGTCTATAGGTCCCAACCGCATTCGCTCACAGGAGTCCCGCCTACGGAACTACTCATGAAACGTACACTAAAAACTCGGCTGTCCCTCAATTCATCCAACCCTGTCAGACATTGTTTAGGGCAAGCGCCAGTCCCAAAATGAGTGCCATGACCGTAAGTCAAAAGGGAGATGTATAGAAATCAATGACCCTATATTTCTTCTTAATCACGCTTTGGGGCCCAAGTGGCTTGAGGGTAATGTAATTGGCAAAGAGGGGAATAGGGTCATAGTGGTCAGACTTAACAATGGACAGATATGCCGCAAGCATCAGGACCAAGTTAAAAAAAAGGTTCAGCATGGAACTGAGGAACCTGAGGAAAATCATGAGATGCTGCCCACACCACCACCAGTGAATGAGCAACAAGAACTTTCAGCAGCATGCACAGTCCCTACGGCCAGCCCGGACGAGCCGGAATCACCACAGAGGACAGAGACGCATGCCAAGGCTCAACAACCAGAGCCCTAACTGCAGCGCTCCACGAGAGAGTGTTGACCGCCCAAAAGACTTAATCTTTGACCCCACAAGACGTGGCGGGGGGGGGGGGGGGGAGGTGATGTCATGTATGTAACCTTCATGTAACTCTAACCTTCATGTAACAACACTGCATACTATATACACCTAAGAAATGCACACCTTGACCACAGGGGGGTGAACTTGTGGGAGACACTCCTAGCCTGGTCTTTCAGGTATAAAAGAGGAAGCTCCACCCATCTTCAACACTTCTTGGTCCTGTGAATAAAGGTTCTGTCACAGAGTGACTTTGTCTGCAGAATGTGCCTCATATTGGCTAGGACACTGGGGAGACATCCCCTGCTGTTCTTCAAATAGTCCTTTGGGATCTTTTATGACCACCTGAGAAGACAGATGAGGCCTCCTTAAACATCTTCTTCCTAATCAGCCTAGATTATGTGCTCAAGTCGGGAGTCAGGCTTGAGCCTATGACCTAGTAACTCTTGTGCAAGAGCACTACCATTCATCATCATAGGCAGTCTACGAAATGAGGATGACATGCTTCCATGCCGAAAAGGGATGAGTTCACAGGTGTTTCAGTGAATGACCTAATATGCCGGATCCCGAACTACATTCCAGCATTGAGCCAAGGCTGACACCCACAGGATGGACTTTAAACTATTAAGTGTATGTAAGTCATTGCTGTAACTACCATTCTCCCATACACTGACCCAGGGCCAGACGCTTAGAAAAATAGAAACGTAGAAAATAGGTGCAGGAGTAGGCCTTTCGGCCCTTCAAGCCTGCACCACCATTCAATATGATCATGGCTGATCATGCAGCTTTAGTACCCCATTCCTGCTTTCTCTCCATACCCCTTGATCCCTTTAGCTGTAAAAGCCACATCTAACTCCCTTTTGAATATATCTAATGAACTGGCCTCAACAACTTTCTGTTGTAGAGAATTCTACAGGTTCACAATTCTCTGAGTGAAGAAGTTTCTCCTCATCTCGGTCCTAAATGGCTTACCCCTTATCCTTAGGCTGTGACCCCTGCTTCTGAACTTCCCCAACATCGGGAACATTCTTCCTGCATCTAACCTGTCCAATCCCGTCAGAATTTTATGTGTTTCAATGGGATCCCCTCTCATTCTTCTAAATTCCAGTGAATATAAGCCTAGTCGATCCAATCTTTCTTCATATGTCAGTTCTGCCATCCTGGGAATCAGTCTGGTGAATCTTCGCTGCACTCCCTCAATAGCAAGAATGTCCTTCCTCAGATTAGGAGACCAAAACTGTACACAATATTCAAGGTGTGTCCTCACCAAGACCCTGTACAACTGCAGTAAGAACTCCTTGCTCCTATACTCAAATCCTCTCGCTATGAAGGCCAACATACCATTTGCCTTCTTCACCGCCTGCTGTACCTGCATGCCAACTTTCAATGACTGATGTACCATGACACCCAGGTCTCTATGCTTCTCCCATTTTCCTAATCGGTCACCATTCAGATAATATTCTGCCTTCCTGTTTTGCCACCAAGTGGATAACCTCACATTTATTTACATTATACTGCATCTGCCATGCATTTGCCCACTCACCTAACCTGTCCAAGTCACCCTGCAGCCTCTTAGCATCCTTCTCACAGCTCACACTGCCACCCAGCTTAGTGTCATCTGCAAAGAGTATCGTCTTAAGAGTAAAGATGTAAAAATGACATAAAGAAAACACTAAATACTTTTTATTGTGTAACCATGCCTGAACATTGGTTTTGTCCAAGTTGAATTGCATCTAATTTATCACTGTTGCATTCACAAAGTTTTGCATAACATAAAATGTTTAAATCAATCAAATAAAGCTAGCATTACTCAAACTTTGCATTGTTTACAAGCCAAACATATTCTGGGCAAAGTACACAGCAGCTGTATCAGGGCACACATCAGACTTGAAGTGAAGAAGTATTTCTCCCATGTAGCTATCTGTAACAAATCAAAAAATTAGCACGGTCAAAAAGAATTACAATTTTCCTAATTTTTTCCCCATCTCTTCAGAAGGAACTGACTCATACTGGGCTTTCTCTCCTGGTATTTCCCAGAGTGGTCTTTCTTCGGGAGTGCGATGTTTTGAATGTGGGATATCACATCCAAGCTCACTCCTCATCCAATACTCGCATGCAGGCCCATCCCAGCAGGAGTCTCTGGATGTCAGCCAGTCAGAGGATCCCTGCTGATAGTACTTTCAGTCACAGGAGACTGATATTAGCCCCCACACTGCAGCCCTGTCTGAGAGGAGGTAACTCAAGCACAAGCTGTGGCTGGAGCCTGGGACCGACTAGTCGATGGCTCAGCACTATAGTGGTTGGTGCCTTTAATCACCTGGGCCATCAGGGCGGGCCGAGAATCTATTGGGGTAGCAGTTGGACTTTGTGGGCCACAAGGGCCAATTTCGGAGACTTAACATTGCAGTTGGGACACTGATTGGCTTGGGCGATTTTTCAGGCTCCCATGGCAGCTACCTAAAACAGGAGTTAAGACCCTTGCATATATAAAAGTGGAGGAGGTGCACCCGGGAGGGCACTGAGCACCTCGAGTCTCATCGCCGAGAGCATGCAGAAATCGTGCAGGCAGCGCAAAGAGCTTGCGGAAAACCCACCATGTCCCTCAATGACTATCTGTCCCACCTGTGGCAGGGACTGTGGTTCTCATATTGGACTGTTCACCCACCTAAGGACTCATTTTTAGAGTGGAAGCAAGTCTTCCTCGATTCCGAGGGACTGCCTATGATGATATATAAATGAGCAGGAGTGCTCCCCTGTTCCACAGTATACCGATTGCACTCCCTCCCCACACCAACATGTTGGTGTTCCACACCCCTTCTCCTGGGACTGCCTTTAAATGGACAAGCTGTCTGTGGAAGTGCGCCAGGCGAGGTCAGCTTACCCAATTAATATTAATGGAGCCTGAGACCCAATTCCCTCCTGGCCTCGGGCCTCCTGGTTCGGGTGTGTGTTGTTGCGCCCTCACTGCTGGCTTTGTGCCCGAAAGCGAGCGCCGATTAACTTTTGTCCCAGTAACCCATACACGTATCGAATCATACAAAAGAGCTAGCCACAAAGCCGCGATCACATTTGTGTTGAAAAATAATAGGGGCGCACAATCAATGCGAGGAACTTCCCACCTTCCCACTTGGCTGTCTCCTTGTCGGGCAAAATAAAGAATAATATTCAGGTTAAATTGAACTTTGAGTCCAATACTTGACTTTGGAGGCTCGTGCCGCCAAGCATCTGTTTCTCAATGGGGACTGAAGCAGCGGTTCGGAGAGAAGAGAAATATTTTCCTGGCAGGAAGTTACTTTTCAAAATTGCTTGCCTTCCTCTTCTGTATTTTGATCATGGTGCTTCGCTGCTGTCTGCCCTCCCTCTAGTGTGTGCCACTGCTAGGCGAGGACATGCTGAACTATGATGAGCTCAAGGCAAATAGCTCACTGACGCTCACTGTCCTGCAGAATGGTTATTTGGGAAATGTAGCGAAGGGCAGCCATTGCCTGATGCAATGTACCCCAGTGGGAGTTGCTCACTTCAGAAGATGAGGAGTGGAAGAAAAGGGGGCAAAATGGTAAAAAGAAATATCGGGGTAATTCTGACTTTGGGCGATAGTGTGCAACAGGCGATAATCGAATCAACCTCCCATTATACATCTCTCCTGATTGTCAATTCCATTGAACCCTTACAATAATGGACAAAAGAACCGGGGTCGGGGGGGGGAATGAGGAAAAAAAAATGACGCAATGAGTTGTTTGGTCTGGAATGCATTTCCTGATAGGGTGGTGGAAGCAGATTCAATAGTAACTTTCAAAAGGAAATTGGATATATACTTGAAAAGGAAAACATTTACAGGGCAATGGGGAAAGAAGGGGAGTGGGACTAATGGGATAGCACTATCAAAAAGCTGACACATGCATGATGGGCCGAATGGCCTCCAATGCTGTAAGACTCTATGATCTGATATCACGTCTGTTACACCATCACCCAATGTCAACATTACCTCCATTCTCTTTTTGGGCTATTTCCCAACTTTGTGGGATAGTGTAAAACGAGTGATAGCGAGTCAGCAGCCCGTTTTACATCTCGCCCCATTACTATTTCTCTCTGTACACCTCTCTCATCAAAACCGTGGTCTGTGTAGCTTCCCTGGTGGTTTATTCTACAAATACCGGTGCAGAATTGAGCCACACAGAGCATGAAGATCACAGATTTAATCATAGGTCTGTGCTGAGTCAGCTGATTTTTGCCAGGGCAGTGGGTAGTGTAATGTATGCCCCTGTGAATATGCTCACAAGTTTGTAGAGCCAGTCACGTGATGTTCACAAGACTCAATAAAACCCCAGCCAGTTGGTTTCAGGGGATCCACAATGAGGCAGGTGGTTGTGAGCCTGGTGGATGAACTGCTAATGTGTAGTGTGATTGTTAAACCTTTGCTAATAAACCAACTAGTTCTTAATAGCAATGTGTTGCTATGAATTCTTAAACAAAGAACCCATGAAGCAAATACATTACAGGTAGGGGTGTTACAACTAGCCAAAGCTACCCCATGGTTATTGAAGGGTAAATCCGCCAGGGTTCCTGGACCTGATGGCTATTCAGCATCCCCTGGTCAAAGGCCGTGTGCGAGGACGGGATCAGGGGTCACTCAGTTGTTGTGTACGGTCGAGCAGCTGCCAGTTCACACTTTGAAGGTTCAGATACAGGTAATGGTCACCTGGACATGATAGCAAAGGGTGACTGTTGTTTGTGTACCCCCCATATCCCATTAAAGAATTCCATACCTTCATGGGAGGAGGAAGAGAAATGGAGAGGAACAAAATGGTGTGTGGGTGTTTGATGAGGGGAGGATTATACTCAGCTTTCACAGCTCCATGGTCGCACAGTTTGCTGATGCACACTATTTAGGGTCACCTTTTAAGAACAGCAACTTTTACGAGGACCAAGAAGACACTTTGCCAACCATTTGCTAGAAAGGAACCAAAGCTTTGCCAGCGTTGTCCACATCCGGAATATTAAAAACAATGAAGGGGGAAAATAGGCGGGGCTTTGATTTTCACAAAGGAGGCACCTTTTATTTTTATCTTCCCAGGCCTAGCGATTATGTTTACGCATCTCGCGAGCCATTCGACAAGTTTCAAATGTGCCACAGCAGCACGTCATCATCGCGTCACCACAGATGGTTCCCTGTACAATGGAGAAGGGAAGGGTGTTAGTTGACTCGAGATGTTCAACTATTGCAGAGCAGCAGCCAACAAAGTAGAGAATACAATAACAACTTCTATTTATATAGCGCCTTTAACGTAGTAAAACGTCCCACAAAATTTGACACCGAGTCACACATGGAGATATTAGGGCAGGAAAGTGATAGGTTTTAAGGAGTATCTTGAAAGGAATAAAGAAAGCTAGAGAGGCGGAGTGGTTTAGGGAGGGAATTCCAGAGCTTATCGCTTTAATAGCTGAAGAAGTCAAAGCAGAAGAGCATTGATCAGAAGGAGTCATGCTTAAACTGTATAGCCCTCATGTCCAACCGCATTCTACCCAGGTCTGGTTACTGAGACTCAAGGAAGATATTCAAACACTGGAGGTAGTTCAGAGAACAGACACCAGACTGATCCCGAGGGGAAAATTTTAATACCTGGGTGGCAAAGTGGCCTAATGGGTCATTAGCGGGGTGTGTGGGGGGGGCGGGTGTGGGTGGTGGTGGGGTTGTGGTGGTGATGGGAGGGAGGGGTGAGGTGTTATAAGCACCTTCAAATTATTAGTGTGCTGACCATACCTGATTTTGCAGATTGCTCTTGCGTAGTGTGTGCAAGCTCCTACACATGTGCCTGGTGGTGGGAGTTTGTCACAATGGGGTGTGAAATCACGTGGATTATGGATTATAGATAACTTTAAAGGGGTATGGGGTTAAAAATGGTGCTAGCCTTTACAAGGTGCTATATTTTCAATGTTTCTTTCAGCATTTGTATAGATTAGTTGGGTAACAAAAATGGCTGGAACATCGATATCAACAATTTATCGAGCACCTTAAACGTAGAAGTACATCCAAAAGCGCTTCACAATGTCGTAAGAAAATAACGTGGATGCCGAGCCAAAAGAGGAGCTATTAAAAGAGATCCACAATAGCTTGGTCAAGGAGCTGGGTTTTAAGGAGGAGTGGGAGGTGGAGAGGTTGAAGGATGAGAATTTAAAATTTGAGGTATGGAGCCAATGTAGGACATTGAAACCAGGGGCGATGGATGGGCAGGACTGGGTGCGGGATTGGATAGGACCAACAAATTTTTGAATAAGCGGACATTTATGGAGGATGGAAGGTTGGCAGGACCGCTCAAAGTGGAGGAGAAGCATCCGAGAAGGCGCCAAATACCTCGAGTCTCTTCGCCGGGAGCACGCGGAAGCCAGGCGCAAACAGCGGAAGGGGCGCACGGCAACCCAAGCACCCCACCCACCTGTGACAGAGACTGTAGGTCCCACTTTGGTCTGATTAGTCACCTAAGAACTCATATTAGTGTGGAAGCAAGTCATCCTCGACTCCGAGGGACTGCCCAAGAAGAAGAAGATTGGAATATCAAGTCTGGAAGTGACAAAGACCTGATTGAAGGTTTCAGTGGCAGATGGACAGAAGTGAGCGACGTTATGGAGATGGAAGTCTTTGTGATGGAGGGTATATGGGGTTGGAAGCTATGTCCTGTGTGAAATAGGATGTTGTGGTTGTGAACAGTCTGGTACAGACTGAAACAGTGGTCGGGGAAGGGGTTATGGAGTTTGTGTCGGGGGCCAAAGATAATATTTTTGGTCTTCCCAATATTTAGCTGAAGAAAATTGTGACACATCCAAGACTGGATGTGAGACAAGTGGTCTGAAAGCACAGAGGGGTTGAGAGAGGTGGAGGAGAAACAGAGTTGGCTGTCATTAGTGTACACATGGAAATTGATCCCATTTCCATGATTGACTTTGCCAAATGCAGCATGTAGATGAGGAAGAGGATGGGGAAAGGGTGGGAAGAGAAGCTGTTGGTAAAGATGGGAAGAGAAGCTGTTGGTAGAAATGCTAAGGTTATGATTGGAAGGAGAGGGAGTGGAATCAAGTGAGGGCAGTTCTACCAAGCGGGACAATGGGAGATACTTTTGTTAGGGCTGTTTTGGTGCTGTGGGAGGGGCTGATACATGATTGGTGGAATTCAAGCAAAGACTTTTGGGAGTGGTGGGCATGAATCTGGGAGGTGAGAAAACATTTGAGGACGTTGGAAAGGGAGCTTGAAGATCAGCCGAGCGGTTGCCAGGACAAAGTGGTCAAGGGTAGGTTTTTTAAGGAGATGGTGACGATGGCAGTTTTGAAAGAGAGGGGATAGTCCCTGAGGAGAGGAACCAGTTACAATATCAGCTAGCATGTAGAGCAGGAAAAAGCTGGGTGGTCAGCAGTTTAGTGGTGATGGGGTCGAGTGAATAGGAGGTGGGTCTCAAAAGTCAGATGAGCCAATGGGGAAGATGAGAGAGAAACTAGAGGGAGACTGAGGTTCAGAGTTAAGGTAGGGATAGAGCTGATGGAGAGTAGATTTGGAGAGCTAGAAGAAGGCAGAGAAGAAGCAGAGGCAGCTGAAACTTGGTGACAAAGAAGTCCATGAGCTTCCTGCACTGGTGAATCGAGAGTGCAGGAGAAAAGGGTTTCAGAGACGGTTGGTGATGGAGAAAAGAAGCTGTCAGTTTTCTTCGCTCTCCAAGATGATCCTGGAGTAGTGGGCAATTCTGGCAGAGTGGAGTGCCGCCCAGTGGAGCTTGATGTGCTCCAGCCAGATCTAGTAATGGATGGATAAGCCAATTGTGCACCAGACATTCTCATGTCTGCACCCCATGGACTGAAATATGGAATCTTTACCGGGGGAAGGATCGAGATGGGAGACAGTGAAGATTTTGCTGCGTATATGTTAATGAAAGATGGAGGTGTGGGAGCAGTTGAGCAAATCCAACAGCTGCAGAAGTATTGTGGCGACTGGAGGGCCAGACAGTTGGGAGTGTGAAATTTGTACGTGACTTAGGGGAGAATTCTTTCCAGGGGTGAATGCAGAAGGAAATGTGACTGGGTAGGGTTAGAAGATATGGGTGGTGAGGGATGTATGGAAGTGTTTGGGGATGTTCTTGTTCGTGATCGAGACTATGGTAGAAGAGAGGCCCCAGGAGATGGTGAGGTACAATAAATGTGGAAGTAGGAAAATGACTCACTGGCACAACCTGCCAACCTTTTATTTAATAGCCGGTGAAGTGGAAATGGTGCAGAGTGAGGTGGCAGCAAGAGGGAGGACCACACTTCAGAGCACCTTCCCCATAGTACAGTATAGCATCATGCCTGAAGGGATCAGAGGAAGACCATTACTGCCACTGGTAGTGCCAACTCTGTGGTACTCATTAGTTGTAGGTGTCCTTGCAGTAGGCTGCAGTGTGTCCTAACCACAGGATGCGCTGCAACAATTCACCAATGCTTCTTTGGCAGCATCTCCGACAACCTCTACTACCTAGAAGGTCCATGATTCCCTCCAAATCACACACCATCCTGACTTGGACATGTATTTCCGTTCCTTCATCGTCAATATGTCAAAATGTTGGAACGCCCTGCCTAACAACACCATGGTTGTACCTTTACTAGATGGACTGCAGTGGTTCAAGAAGGCAGCTCACCACCACCTTCTCGAGGGCAACTAGGGTTGGGCAATACAGGCCAGCCTTGCTGGCGACATCTGTATCCAGATTGAACTTTTAAAACGGTAGCATTGCATCCAGTGGTCTGCTGTCTCCAAGTCTGTGTTGACAGTTCTGCATGGTTATTGCCAGGCACACGCCTGTGAACGCGGGTGGTTGGGGGAATGGGGGGTGAGGGATCACCGGTGCAGATGGACACAATCTGCCCATGGAGCACCTAAAACATGGCATCCCTCCATTGCACTTTCTTCCTCCCCCCAAAATACCCACAGGGGGATTCCCATACGCCCAAACAATGGCACTGCCAGAACAATTGGTGCAAAGCCTCCGAGCCGATTATATTGTCCCGACAATCTGCGATAGATGCGAACACAGTTTGCGGAGGTGAAAGAGCAATGCGGTGACCCACAAACTACTAAATATCATAAGTGGCCTCAGTAATGGAAAGATCTGTATGGGGGGAAAAGGGTTGAGGAAGAGCAACAGTAGATCATCCACTTACCTGGATACCGTACGAAAGACGCATGTGAGTTCTCAGTGCAGTCATACCTCCAGGCAACATACCCACACAGCAACTCTCTCCATAACTACTGGCCAAGTAGCATCCCATAAACATTGGGCACAAGAAACCACAACAGCCTGTGAAAATAAATATTACTTTTAAAGTACTTTTTTGCTCCCTAAATTCATCCACTATCATACAGTAATGTAACGGTGATGTTATTGAACTAGTAATCTAGAAAGCATGAGTTCAAATCCCATGTGGCAGCTTGAGGATTTGAATTCAGTTTTAAAAATATGGATAGAAAAAAAAAAGCTGGCATCAGTAAAAGTGACCATGAAGCTGTCATAAAAACCCAACTGGTTCATTCATGACCTTTGGGGAAGAAAACCTGCCGTCTTTGTCCGGTCTGGTCTATATATGACTCCAGACCCACACCAAGGTAATTAACTCTTAACTTCCCTTTGAAGTGACCTAGCAAACCACTCCGTTATATCAAACCGCTAGACCACACGAATTGCAGCGGTTCAAGGTGGCGGCTCACCACCCCTTTCTCAGGGCAGCTAGGGCTGGGCAATAAATTATGGCCTTGTCAGCGATGACCAAATTAATTAATAATAATGACAATCTGGAGTAATGCGAGTAAACAGGTGCTGCCTTTCAAACCTCTGCCAGTGATGCTGGACTCTGGTGCCAACCACTGGATGGTACACCAGAGCAGCCAGGGTAATGGGGAATGGCTTATTTCTAATCTTTGTTACCTAGGGAATGCAAGGGATGAGCACCATGATCCGTTAAAGTGGCTTGACAGCCATTTTACTGGGTTTGTAAATCTAGTATCGCAATATGACACTACATGCCACATTTCAGTCTCCCACAGTTTTTATAAACACTAATTTGACTAAAATATTTATAATCAACATTGTAAAACTATGTTGTATCCTAAAGGTTACAGCATCTGCTCCTATGAAGTCTTTACACAGCAACGCACTCTCATGAGGAAGCCGAAGAACTCTTCAATGCACAGCCCAATCATTTAAAAAAAATAGTGCGGGTACAAGTTTCTGCACATCAAAGTCCAGAATTGGGGAATGGAAAACTCCATATCAAGCACTGCCAGGTCAGGTACAACACTGTCAAGCACAGAGTAGTGTGTGACATTCTCCATTCCCCACCCCACCTCTCCCCATGACCTTCCTGGGTGACAATGTAACTTGGAGGCAATTATCTGCATCTACTCGGCCCTCAGTTAAGTCCTCCCCTGTAGAGTTCTAAATTTGAATTTTGTTTTCACCTCCTCTTCCAAATCCATTCACTTCATCTGTGGTGGGACAATCAGCTGGAATGGAGCCTCGCCCAAGCCTCGCCCAAGCGGCCATTATTCTTATGTGAGCCTTTGACTGTGACTGTCAACAGGCTAGATGGACATCACACACAAAGCCAGTTCCTGTCCCCACACATGTGCACGCCCAGCAAGGAATGTTCCCCTCTCTGTGGCCAATTGTAGAACCTCTACTATCTCACGGGCTGGAATCAGCGAACTCAGCATTGACCGGAAATCGGACCTGGACCTTATTGACAAGGACCTTACTGAGATATCAGGGGACCCCCTACCCCCATCCAGCCACAGTCATTTCGAGTAATACTCTTAAAGTACTTCATCAGTCATGGAGCACTTTGGGACAACCCGAGGTTGTAAAAGTTGCTATATAAATACAAGCTCTTCCTTTTCATTCTTTTTCTATTTTTATCACCCATACTAACTGCTTTCTCAGGTGGATGTAAAAGATCCCATGGCACTATTTCGAAGGAGTGCAGGGGAGTTAACCCCGGTGTCCTGGCCAATATTTATTCCTCAATCAACATAACAAAAAACAGACTATCTGGTCATTATCACATTGCTGTTTGCGGGAGCTTGCTTGTGCACGAATTGGCTGCCGCGTTTCCCACATTACAACAGTGACTACACGTCAAAAGTACTTCATTGGCCGAAGAGCCTTTTGAGACGTCCGGTTGTCGTGAAAGGCACTATATAAATCCTAGTCTTTCTTGCATCTGGAAGAATGAAGAGTCCTTCAGCAGATTGGTCTGAGCCAGATTTCAACCTAAATCTCAACTGTCAAAGTGGGGTGAGCTAACTTGCTACATCACACAGTCTCCCAAAGAAGACACTATACTGCAGGTGCTAAAGCCTGAACAATGGATGTTCCACAGAGATGGAGGTGCAATCAATGCTGAGCTGCCCCCAGGCTGTTGCGGAGCCCAGTTAGAGAATGGAAACCATACAGATTGGCTACAATTGGCTTTTTCTCTCAACCAAGGAAAGTCTGATCAAAACAAGAGAAAAGACAAATAACTGATTTATTAAAAAAGGAACAGGAATGCAATTGTGCAGATGTTCATTGAGGACTTCCTCTTTATCGTTAGAAGTGAAAGCTTATAAATAGTTTAACCAGAAGCAAGAACTCACAATTAGATACCACACAGTACGAAATAAGATATGCAGGAAATGCATCCCCTCTTCATCACTAAGTCACACCATCATAATATGCACGCATCAACGATTCCAAGTTAACTTTGCTATTTCCCAACTTAGCAGCCCTTATTGTATTTCCAAATGAGATTGTCAAACTTAGCGTTATTTGAAACTGGATTACAGCTGCTTTGTATAGTGAACCCACACCCATTAGGAACTATAGAGTGTGCCCCAAACTCAGTCTAATACAAACAAGGAGGCCATAGAACTCACCAACGTATACCACAACTATTTAAAAAAATAATGTGGGCAAAAGTTTCGGCTCATCAAAATCATGAAATGGGGAATTGAAAACAACAAAAATTTGCATTTATATAGCTTTAATGCAGTAAAATGTCCTGAGGCGCTTCACAGGAGGAATTATCAAACAAAATTTGACACCGAGCCACATAAAGAAAGACTTGGATTTATATAGCGCCTTTCATGACCACCGGACATCGCAAAAGGCTTTACAGCCAATGAAGTACTTTTGGAGTGTAGTCACTGTTGTAATGTGGGAAATGCAGCAGCCAACTTGCGCACAGCAAACTCCCACAAACAGCAATGTGATAATGACCAGAGAATCTGTTTTTTATGTTAATTGAACGATACATATTGGCCTAGACACCGGGGATAGCTCCCCTGCTCTTCTTCAAAATAATGCCATGGAATCTTTCACATCCACCTGAGAGAGCAGACGGGGCCTCAGTTTAACGTCTCATCCAAAAGACAGAACCTCCAACAGTGCAGCACTCCCTCAACACTGCACTGGAGTGTCAGCCTAGCTTTATATGCTTAAGATCCTGGACTGAAATTTGAACCCCCAACCTTCTGACTCAGGCAAGTGTGCTACCCACTGAGCCACAGCTGATACTGACACTGACAAGGTGATATTGGGACAGGTGACCAAAAGCTTGGTCAAATAGTTAGGTTTTAAGGAGCGTCTTAAATGAGGAGACATAGAGGTAGAGAGGTTTAAGGAGAAAACCTTCCTATCAAGCATTCCCAGGACCAAATCGCACTGTAGATGAATATCCTTTCCGTTCAATCAACATTGTCTCAAAGGGAATAGAAACTCTTGGTGGGATATGCTTTATTTAAAACCACCACTTTATTTTCTACTTTCATTAGAATATGCTTTGATAGCTGGGTAAACGACATGCCCAGCTGTGAGGGGTATCGCTCTGCAACCTCCTCCAGTCCTACAGTCCTCCGAGAATTCTGAGTTCCTCCATCTCTGGCCTCTTGTGCATCCCCTAATTCCTTCCCCTCACAATTGGTGGCCATGTCTTTAGCTATCTAGGCCCTAAGCTCTGGAATTCCCTCCCCAAACCTATCTGCCTCTCCACCTCTTTCAAGACACTCCTACTTCAAACCTACAATTTCGACCAAGCGTTTGGTCACCTGTCCTAATGTATCCTTCTTTAGCTCAATGTCATATTTTGTCTGAAGCACCTAGGGATGTTTTATCAGGTTAAAATCGATACATAAATGCAAGTTATTGTTGTTGTTCCATAGAATCAGATGCTGCTGACTCTGTGTATAGGCGGAATTGCATTTGCGGCCACCTATAAAATACTGGAGTCTCTCTGGGATGCCTCTTGGTCAGTGATGTCACTACAGTGGTTCAAATCATGAGGGTCTCCAATGAAATTTTTAAAATGTGTCTTTAAAAAACCTCGAGGCATTTTTTGCCATTTTATAAATAGACATTTGGGGATAGATTGAGCATAAAGTACATCCTCCTGTATATAGAACTCTCCTCTCCTCTCTTTCCTGGTTACAAGTTAATGGAAAGTGTTACTTATAAAAGCAAGTTGAATTCAACGTGCTACAATTAGACAGTAAAGAATTCAATGATCAAGGGACTTACAGACAGACATATCCTCAAAAATGTTGCATAGTCCTGTGCTCCAGTTCCCAGTACCTGCATTCAACTGACTCATAGGCTGCTGAATAATCACAGTCGTCGATGTCATCTTTGAGAGTAGTGACACTGATGCCTTATGTAGAAGATAAGAGATATACGCAGGCTGCAAAACACATCAAATTTTTCTGATGAGAAAACAGTTAGATTCCCCGAACATCAGAATTACATCTAATTTTGAAAACAAAAAAAGAGGATATGCACGAATGGCTCAACTCACCACAGACCAGAATTTCCCCATTTGACCTATCAACCTGTGCTGTGTTAGGTAATCTCAGCCGGGACAGCAGATACACTGGCACAGACCTGTTGGGCAGAATGGCCTCTTTCTGTGCTGTAAATACCAAGTAATTACCCTGGACTTGGCAGAACATAACAATTAGGAGTAGGAGTAGCTCCCTCGAGCTTGCTCCCCTGTTCAGTAAGATCCTGGCTGATCTTCTACCTCAACTCCACTTTCCTGCACTATCCCCATATCCCTTGATTCCCTTACTATCCAAAAATCTGTCGATCTCTGTCTTGAATATACTCAATGACTGAGCCTCCACAGCACTCTGGAGTAGAGAATTCCAAAGATTCACCACCCTCTGAGTGAAGAAGTTTCTTCTCATCTCAGTTCTAAATGGCCGACCACTTATTCTGAGACAGTGACCCCTAGTTCTAGACTCCCCAGCCAGGGGAAAAACCCTCCCTGTATCTACCCTGTCAAGCCCTGTAAGAATTTTGTATGTTTCAATGAGATCACTTTTTATTCTTCTAAACTCGAGAGAATATTGGCCCAGTCTACTCAATCTCTCCTCTTAGGACAATCCCCCCATCCCAGGAATCAGTCTGGTGAACCTTCGTTGCACTCCCTCCATGGCAAGTATATCGTTCCTTAGGTAAGGAGACCAAAACTGTACACAGTACGGCAGGTGTGGTCTCACCAGGGCCCTATATAATTGCAGTGAGATGTTTTTACTCTTATACTCAAATCCTCTTGTAATAACGGCCAACATACCATTTGCTTTCTTAATTGCTTGCGGTACCTGCATGTTAACTTTCGGTGATTCGTGTACAATGACACACAGGTCCCTCTGAACACCAATATTTCCCAATCTCTCACCATTTAAAAAATACTCTGCTTATCTATTTTTTCTACCAAAGTGGATAACTTCACATTTCTCCACATTATGTTCCATGTGCCATGTTCTTGCCCACTCACGTAGCCTATCTATATCCCCTTGAAGCCTCTTTGCATCCTCCTCACAACTTACATTCCCATCTAGCTTTGTATCATCGGCAAACTTGGATTATATTACATTTGTTCCCCTCATCCAAATCATTGATGTAGATTGTAAATAACTGGGGCCCAAGCACTGATCCTTGCGGCATCCCACTAGTTACAGATTGCCAACATAAAAATGATCCGGTTATTCCTACTTTCTGTTTTTTCTCCATTAACCAATTCTCAATCCATGCTAGTATATTACCCCCAATCCCATGAGCCCATAGGCCGGGAAATAATCAGCTTGGTTTCCCGCTCCTGATTACTATTTCACTTGCTTCTGCTGGACGTAGTCACACTTTGGATGTTGGATGAAGGTGGGATCAGGCTTGACTGTGATACTCCAGGCTTGAATACCTTGCCAACACTTATTGTTTGAGCTCACACATGCAAAGTAAGGCTTGGAGAGTTACCAGAGAATAGGTGGCATCAGGTGTCAGCTATAGCTCAGTTGTGAACCCATGTGGAAGCAAGTCATCCATGTTCGAGGGACCGCCTATGATGATGGTGATGAGTTGGTAGCACACTTACCTCGGGGAAAGAAGGTCGTGGGTTCAAGTTTCACTCTGCAAGCCATGAGCACACACTCTAGGCTAATTTTCCAATGCAGTACTGAGGGAATACTGCACTGTCAGATGTGATATTAAAGTGATATTCTGCCTTGTCAGGTGTATATAAAAATCCCATGGCACTATTTTGAAGAAGAACAGGGGAACAGATCTTGCCCTGGCCAAAATTTATCCTTTAACCAACATCACTAAAGCAGATTATCTGATCATTATCAGATTACTGTTTGTGGAACCTTGCTATGCGAAAATTAGCTGCCACATTTCCTAAATTACAACAGTGACTACACTTCAAAAAGTATTCCATTGGCTGTAAAGTGCTTTGGGGCGTGCTGAAGTTGTGAAAGATGCTATATAAATGCAAGTATTTTTTTTAATCGTAGGAACTCTATTCTACCAGGAGTTAGTGGGGGTAATTTTGATTTTGTGCAAGTTTAAAATGGGTGAAAGTGAATCGGCAGTCCGTTGTACATCTCTCCCCATTTTTATTTCCAAAGACTTCAATGTATATAGTGCAAGTACAGTACAAGTGTCCCATAGCAGGCTTCCCTACTGATCACATACCTATTATATCCTACAATGTTTTCCTATGTTACAACAGGGACTACACTTGCCAGGGCAGGTACAGCACAGTTTAGATACCGAGTAAAGCTCCCTCTACACTGTCCCATCAAACACTTCCCAGGGAAGGTACAGCATGGGGTTAGATACAGATTAAAGCTCCCTCTACACTGTCCCATCAAACACTCCCAGGGCTGGTACAGCATGGGGTTAGATACAGGGTGAAGCTCCCTCTACACTGTCCCATCAAACACACCCAGGGGCAGGTATGGTATGGGTTAGATAGACAAGAGCATAAGAAATAGGAGCAGAAATAGGCCATTTGGCCCCTTGAGCCTGCCGCACCATTCTATAAGCTCATGGCTGAACTTCTACATTAAATCAGAAAGAGGGAGGGGAGGAAAAAACAAAAGGGAAGGTCTGTGATAGGGTGTAAGGCAGGAGATATTTGAGAGACAAAAAGGACGATGGGCTGACTTGAGATGGTAATGACAGAAGTTAGAAAAAGATGAGTTGAGATAGGGTGTGAATGGCGGAATAATTACCAGCTGCTCTGGGAAATCGAGAGAGAGAAAAAATACATAAGATTGGGGGGGTCGGGGGGAGGGGGAAGGGGTTAAAAAAAAGAGGAAAGGGAGCAAATATGGGCAGAGGTTATGGTCTGAAATTGTTGAACTTGATGTTGAGTCCAATCTCCAATCTTTCCTGTCTTCCATCCGATCACAGACCTTCCCTTTTGTTCTTTCCTCCCCTCCCCCTTTCAGTGCTCCTTAAGAATTTGTTAATTTTGAACATTCGCAAGTTCTGACGAAGGGTCACAGACCTAAAACGTTAACTCTGTTTCTCTCCACAGATGCTGCCTGACCCGCTGAGATTTCCAGCATTTTCTGAATTTATTTCAGATTCCAGCATCCGCAGTATTTTGCTTTTGTATTTGTGTCGAATATACTCATCGACTGAGTTTACATAGTCCCCTGGGGTAAAGAATGCTGAAGATTCACAACCCTCTCATCTCAGTCCGAAATGGCCAATACCTAGTTCTAGACTTTCAAGCCAAAGGAAACAGCCTCTTGGCATATACCCTGTCACGTCCTCTAAGAACTTTAGAAGTTTCATTGAAATCACCTCTCATTCATTCATTCAAACTCCAGAGAATATAAAGGGCGAGAAATTGCGCAGCGCCCCGTTTGGGGCGATAACTTTTGTGGGAGCGCAAAGTTATCGCCGGGCGCTACTCAAGTGAATCAGACGCAAACTTCCGGTTTAGCGCTCCTGGAGGGAAATGGAGCACTGCACCGCTTCCCTCGGAGCATTAAAGGGAGCAAGAGGGGCGGTAGCGGCAGAGCGTTGCACAATGTTCCGAGCAGCTCTGCCGGATCCACCGGCTCCTTCCCGCCCTTAAAGGGAAGGGCCAATGCTGAGGCCATTTCAAGGCAAGGCTGGGAATGGTCGGAGATGGCATCGTAATCCACGAAGAGCAGCCTCAAAGCACTCAGAGTGCAGGCCTGCTCAATCACGGGATGGAAAGAATTTAAAGAACAGCACACTGGGGTGATAACATTTTGGCTTGCCTGACCAGCACTGCCTTAATTACTGCTCCCCAATCGGCCGGCCGAGATCACAGCACCTCCTGTAGCTGCCGTTGTTGACGACCGGTGATGCTGCAGGTGGCAGAAGCAAATTTAAGATCCGGGGCGATAATGAGGCACAGTGCACCGGATGATGTCCTGATCTCCGGGGCGCAGGAGATCAAGGTGGTAAGTTTCAGTGCCATGCAAGTTCAACTAATCACCATTGTGCATTCACTTAGTGCCTGTCTATCGTGTGCCTTTGCCTGTCCTCATGGTCCTATGAAGTGCTACCCCAGTGATTGCAGCATGGCTGGTGGGAGGCTGCTGAGTTTCAGTGGGGGAGACTGCAGATGGCCTTGCAGGATGACCTCAAGCAGCTCTGGGCCTAGAAGGCCCCGCTTTAGACTGCACCACCTCGGCATGGGCAGCAGCAGTCTGACCTGGCTGGCAGAAAAGTAACAGCAAGGCACTAGCGGAGTGGCAGTGGTAGGAGGATGATTGCTGTCATCCTGAGAGAGGACAGCAGGTTCATGCTCCATGAAGCCACTGCCACTACCCCAGCATGGCACCTCAGCAATCCTAGTAATCTGTTGGAGAACAGATCGCTGGACTGCTGTGACACCCTGGTAAATGCAGCCATGATGGCAGCAGTCTGAGCTTGTACGCTGATGACTGCACAATGTTCATTCGCATACAGCAAGACTTGGACAACATTCAGGCTTGGGCTGATAAGCGGCAAGTAACATTCGCACCACACAAGAGCCAGACAATGACTATCTTCAACAAGCGAGAGTCTAACCACCATTCCTTGACATTCAATGGCATTACCATCGCCAAATCCCCCACCATCAACATCCTGGGGGTCACCAGTGACCAGAAACTTAACTGGACCAGCCACATCACCTCCTGACTCCCCAAAACCTTTCCACCATATACAAGGCACAAGTCAGGAGTGTGATGGAATAGTCTCCACTTGCCTGGATGAGTGCAGCTCCAACAATACTAAAGAAGCTCAACAACATCCAGGACAAAGCAGGCCGCTTGATTGGCACCCAATCCACCACCTTAAACATTCACTCCCTCCACCACAGGCACACCGTGGCTGCAGTGTGTACCATCTACTCGTCAAGGCTTCTTCAGTAGCACCTCCCAAACCCACGACCTCTGCCACCTAGAAGGACAAGGGCAGTAGTAACATGGCAAGACCACCACCTCCATGTCCCAAGTCCCCTCCAAATCATGTACCATCCTGACTTGGAAGTATATCGCCATTCCTTCATCGTCGCTGGGTCAAAATCCTGGGACTCCCTCCCTAACAGCTCCATCGGAGTACCTTCACCACACGGACCGCAATGGTTCATGAAGGCAACCCACCACCATTGTCGCAAGGGCAATTAGGGATGGGCAATAAATGCAAGCCTTGCCAGCAATGGCCATATCCCATGAACTAAAAAAAAAGTTAGGATCCTAGAGATGCAAGCTTCAGTGGGAGAGTTACTGTCCGAGAACAACAACTTGAATCTACATAGTGCCTTTAATATAATGAAATGTCCCAAGGCGATTCACATAAGTATTATGAGATGATAAGTTTTGACACCGAGCCACATAACGAGAAATCAGGGCAGGTGACGAAAAGCTTGGTCAAAGAGGTAGGTTTTAAGGAGCGTCTTGAAGGAGGAAAGAGAGGTAGAGAGACGGAGACTATTAGGGAGGGAGTTCCAGAGCTTGGGGCCTAGGCAGCATAAGGCACAGCCACCGATGGTTGAGCGATTATAATCAGGGATGCTCAAGAGGGCAGAATTAGAGGAGCGCAGACATCCCCGGGGGGTCGTGGGGCTGGAGGAGATTACAGAGATAGGGAAGGGCGAGGCCATGGAGGAATTTGAAAACAAGGATGAGAATTTTTAACTCAAGGCGTTGCTTAACCGGCAGCCAATGTAGGTCAGCGAGTACAGGAGTGATGGGTGAGCAGGACTTGGTGCAAGTTAGGACATGGGCAGCCGAGTTTTGGATCACCTCTAGTTTACATAAGGTAGCATGTGGGAGGCCAGCCAGGATTACATTAGAATAGTCATGCGTAGAGCAGTGTTTGATAGGAAAGTTAGGGCCCGAGAGAGGCAAGCTTCAGAGGGAAAGTTGCAGGACAAGCTTCAATGGGTCGAATGTTCTTTTCTCATTCTTGACTTTTATCATATTCTTACGCTCTGCTGATAGGAGCGTAGAGGAGAAAATGAGATGGACCTTTCCAACATCATCAAGACAACAGCTAGTCCTTCTGTGGTTGGGAAAATGTTGGAGTCCATTATTAAAGAAGCAGTAGCAGGACATTTGGCAAAGCATAATTCGGTCAGGCAGAGTCAGGATGGATTCATGAAGGGGAAGTCATAATAAGAACATAAGAACATAAGAAATAGGAACAGGAGTAGGCCATACGGCCCCTCGAACCTGCTCCACCATTCAATAAGATCATGGTTGATCTGATCATGGACTCAGCTCCACTTCCCCGCCTGCTCCCCATAAGCCCTTATCCCCTTATCATTTAAGAAACTGTCTATTTCTGTCCCAGCTTCCACAGCTCTCTGAGGCAGCGAATTCCACAGATTTACAACCCTTGGAGAGAAGAAATTCTTCCTCATCTCTGTTTTAAATGGGCGGCCCCTTATTCTCAGATCATGACCTCTAGTTCTAGTCTCCCCCATCAGTGGAAATATCCTCTCTGCATCCACCTTGTCAAACCCCTTCATAATCTTATACGTTTCGCTAAGATCACCTGAATTCCAATGAGTAGAGGCCCAACCTACTCAACTTTTCCTCGTAAGTCAACCCCCTCATCCCCGGAATCAATCCAGTGAACCTTCTCTGAACTGCCTCCAAAGCAAGCATATCCTTTCGTAAATATGGAGACCAAAACTGCATGCAGTATTCCAGGTGTGGCCTCAGCAATACCTTGCATAGCTGTAGCAAGACTTCACTGCTTTTATACTCCATCCCCTTTGCAATAAAGGCCAAAATACCATTGGCCTTCTTGGTCACTTGTTGTACCTGCATACTCTCCTTTTGTGTTCCATGCACAAGCACCCCCAGGTCCCGATGTACTGCGGCACTTTGCAATCTTTCTCCATTTAAATAATAACTTGCTCTTTGATTTTTTCTGCCAAAGTACATGATCTCACACTTTCCAACATTATACTCCATCTGCCAAATTTTTGCCTACTCACTTAGCCTGTCTATGTCCTTTTGCAGATTTTTTTGTGTCCCCCTCACACATTGCTTTTCCTCCCATCTTTGTATCGTCAGCAAACTTGGCTACGTTACACTCAGTCCCTTCTTCCAAGTCGTTAATATAGATTGTAAATAGTTGGGGTCCCAGCACTGATCCCTGCAGCACCCCACTATTTACTGGTTGCCAACCAGAGAATGAACCATAAATGTTTGACAAATTTGCTGAAATTCTTTGAGGATGTAACAAACACGGTGGATAAAGGGGAACCAGTGGATGTGGTGTATTTGGATTTCCAGAAGACATTTGACAAGGTGTCACAGAAAAGGTTACTGCACAAGATAAAAGTTCACGGGGTTGGGAGTAATATATTAGCATGGATAGAGGATTGGCTAACTAACAGAAAACAGAGAGTCGGGATAAATAGGTCATTCTTGGGTTGGCAATCAGTAACTAGTGGGGTACTATAGGGATCAGTGCTGGGACACCAACTATTTACAATCTATATTAACGACTTGGAAGAAGGGACTGAGTATAACGTAGCCAAGTTTGCTGATGATACAAAGATGGGAGGAAAAGCAATGTGTGAGGAGGACACAAAAAGGACATAGACAGGCTAAGTGAGTGGGCAAAAATTTGGCAGATGGAGTATAATGTTGGAAAATGTGAGGTCATGCACTTTGGCAGAAAAAACAAAGAGCAAGTTATTATTTAAATGGAGAAAGATTGCAAAGTGTCGCAGTACAGCGGGACCTGGGGGCATTTATGCATGAAACACAAAAGGATAGTATTCAGGTACAGCAAGTGATCAGGAAGGCCAATGGTATCTTGGCCTTTATTGCAAAGGGGATGGAGTATAAAAGCAAGGAAGTCTTGCTACAGTTATACAGGGTATTTGTGAGGCCACACCTAGAATACTGCATGCAGTTTTGGTTTCCATATTTATGAAAGGATATACTTGCTTTGGAGGCAGTTCAGAGAAGGTTCACAAGGTTGATTCCAGGGATGAGGGGGTTGACTTACAAGGAAAGGTTGAGTAGGTTGGGCCTCTACTCATTGGAATTCAGAAGATTGAGAGGTGATCTTATCGAAACGTATACGATTATGAGGGGTCTTGACAAGGTAGATGCAGAGAGGATGTTTCCACTGATGGGGGAGAATAAAACTAGAGAGCATGATCTTAGAATAAGGGGACGCCCATTTAAAACTGAGATGAGGAGGAATTTCTTCTCTCCGAGGGTTGTAAATCTGTGGAATTTGCTGCCTCAGAGAGCTATGGACGTTGGAAAATTAAATAAATTTAAGACAGAGATAGACAGTTTCTTAACCGATAAGGGAATAAGGGACTATGGGGAACGGGCAGGGAAGTGGACCTGAGTCCATGATCGAATCAGCCATGATCGTATTAAATGGTGGAGGACGCTTGAGGGGCCGTATGGCCTACTCCTGCTCCTATTTCTTATGTTCTTATGTTCCCTCTGAAGTGTGGGTAAGCCATCACCATGCCACTTTGACCATGAAAGCAAAAAAGCAAATAGGTATCGAAACCACCTACAATCTGAAAACAGAAAAAGAGAAGCTGCAGGGAAATACTGAAAATAGTGACTGGCCCAACCTCATCTATAAACACACTGGGTCCACAACTAAAAGGAACAAAGAGGTGATCATTTGATAGAGAGAAGCAGCTCAAGCATGAGATAAATTGAGGTAAGAGTCAAATGCACGTAGCAAGTGAGGCAGGAGGGAGGTTGAATTTTTAATCTAACTTAATCGTAAGATGGAGAAGAAGCTTCAGTGAGCGAGCTCAGGTACTAGATGGAAGAATTAGGGTTCTAGAGGGGCAAGCTTCAGTGGGAGAGTTAGGGTCCTACAGCAGTGTTTGATAGGAGAGTTTACGGGAATAGTTGCATAGTGATAATGGTACTGGATAGGCCTGGACTAATGATCCAGAGACGTGATTTCAAATCCCACCACGGCAGCTGGGGAATTGAAATTCAGTTAATTAAATAAATCTGGAAATAAAAAGCTAGTATCAGTAATGGTGACATGAAACTATCGGATTGTCGTAAAAACCCTTCTGGTTCACGAATGTCCTTCAGGGAAGGAAATCTGCCGTCCTTACCTGGTCTGGCCTGTGACTCCAGACCCACAGAAATGTGATTGACTCTTAACTGCCCTCTGAAATGGCACAACAAACCACTCAGTTGTAAAAAACCGCTACGAGACAAATGCAAATAGCAAGCGAGGCAGAAGGGAGGGTAAATGTTTTATCTAACTTAACTGTACATCAAGTTTTTCTGCCCAAAGTCCCCACTTCCCCTGTTTCCGGAAAGGCAACAAGGTAGTGGTCGAAACAAAACAGGTACTATTGAAGCAACTACTTGTTCAGTCAAATTATCAACCCCTCCCAAATAAAACAGCATAGCAACGGGCGCCCAGGCAAGGGAAGGAGAAAGTGACCCTCTCACCATAATAAGAGGATGAAACTGAGATAAATAATCCAAGGGAAGGCGATAAAAGCCCACAGATTATGAGCATTTCAGTGCGAATCACAATCAATCAGTCTTTACGCTGTCGTATAACACGCAACTTGCCAGAACAATGCAAATCAGAATGTACTGATGGGTTACCTATAGAGTCCAAGGATCATAATGTAGCACATCGCCAAGGTTATAAACAGTAGAAAAGGAGCCAATGGGGTGGAAATTAAGTCTGTTGCCGCTTCTGCTCGCACCCAGGAGTTGCGGTAATGGCAGTGGTAATGATTTACGGGCGGGAGGCCAACTTCCAGTGCCCTGCCGGGACATTTGGTGCCGGTTTTGTGGGGGCGTGGAGCAGTAGCGCCCAGGAGAGTCAAGCCGTGGCGACACCGTCCTGAAATTTGGCTGCAGCGGGACCCATAGCGCCCCGGAGCGCGCCCTAGTGGGACTGCCTGGGAAAGCAGTCATTCCGAGCTCTTCCGGCCGCGGTGAGGGAAGGAATGAATACCTGAGGTAAGTGTGCTGTGTTTTTTTTTGCGATTTATGTTTATGTGGTGAGCAAAGCATTGGGAATGTTTTTTGTGTTTTATTTGCCGATTTTTTTTCACAGGGAAGCCTCTCTTAGGGCGTTCCGAGGCCGGCTCTTTGGCTCGGGGTTTTCAGTTGCTCAGCCGGCCTAGCGCCCTAAGAGAGATCTTGCTTAGCGCTCCGTTCCACACTCAAGGCCCAGCTGATGAATTTTGTGGCTGCCGATGCAAACCATTTCCGGTGCAAAATGTACCGATCCGCCGCTATTAGCGCCCTAATCGGCCTCCAACCGAATTTCCACCCCATGTATTTTTGACGACAGCAAGTTAGAGTTTTAAAAGCCTGTATATTTGAAGAGGAAAGAAATACTGAGGGAGGACAGTGAACAAATCAGCTAGAGTAGGAGACTGTGCTGTTTTTTGATAGTGAAATGAGTCTTGAATGAGCGATGCAGGGAGGAGGAGCAGCACAGAGGATGACTTAGTTGCAAACTTAGGAGCAACACGAGAGGAAAGTCTGGAAGACTTTAATAGTATTGCTAAAATTGAGACAGATGGGAGAGGTTGTGATCGAGAGTAATGAAGTGGTTAGAGCTGTGAGGCCGATCATCAATCAGGTGACCAGCTTTTTCTCGTGTTCCCCAGATACAGAAACAGTAATCAAGTTTTGGAATTGAGTCATAGAGGGAAAAAGAAACATTTGGCATTAGTATAGATGTGCTTGTTAGAGGCAGTTTTAGCAATGTGGGAGAGAGGGGAATTTCATTTGAGCTCAAAAGAAATAGCGAAGCTAAGAACATTAATAGGTAAAGAAGGATTAGGGGTGAACCCATCAGAAGTGGTTAGACTTTACTCCTTGAACTGTTTGAGATAACTAACAATACAATTAAAAGAAACCTAGGTGTCTCAGCAGACTTAATGCTCAGCATATCCAAACAGTGCACAACATAATCAACAAAGCCAAGTGTTGAACTGGGCAGCCAAAAGAATAGAACACAAGTCGGAGGAAGGCATAATTAAACTGGCAGGTCAGGACCGATGGGCTGAATGGCCTACTCCTGTTCCTACGTTGCTTTGGTAAGATTGCACCTCGTGTACTGTATCCAATTCTGGTCACGGGAATGAACACAATGAAGAAATTCAAGCCTTGGACGCAGTGCAGAAAAGAGCTACAAGGCTCGTCCCCAGTGTTAAAGAAAAGACTGGAAAAACTTGGGGTAGAAATTCAGCTGTTTAGTGCCACCATTAGCGCCAGAGAGGGGCGCTAAGCGGCTGCTAAACATCCGATGCCTGAGCGCAGTGCTGTAAGCGCCTGCCGTTAACTTCAGTGAAGGTTTAGTGGTGGCGCTGACAAATTGCGCTATGCTCGCTAGCGCCGCCTACTCGACGATGTCACCGAGTGTGCAATGCTGCTGTAGTCCCGCGTTTGCTAAATTCACTCTTTCGCCTGCCGTAGCGCCTGGTGCTAACACCGGCAGGGGATAGCAGTTGGTCCAGTGACGATCCCGGAGCAGTATCGTCCAGAGAGCAAGGTAAGTGCTGAAATGTAAGTTTTTCAACTTGTATTTATTTGTTGCAGCAGTGGGGAAGTGTGCGTGCAGTTCATTAAAATTTTCACCAAGATTTTTTTTTCCAGCTTCAGGCGCTAGGATGCCGGTATCTGAGTGCCAAAAAATTGAGTAGGCTTCCTTCGCTATCACTCCGTTAGCGTCCAAAGAGGAGTGTGGAATGCTTCTCTTAGCACTCCTCTTGGGGCAAAGCAACTGAATATCACAATTTGAGGCGGTAGACACTGCCCAGCCCTAAAGGTAGTGCCCCGGCAACGTCACCGCCTCAATGCAGGCAGTACCGAATTTCGGCCTCTTGAGCTTTTGAGCCCTTGAAAAGGATGCATCTGAGAGGTGATCTTATAGAGGTATTTTGGGAGTAAATAGTATGGAATAGATAAATTCACAAATTTACTTTAAACTGGAGTAGGTCAAAGGGACACAGGTTCAGATTAGTAAAAGGAAAATTAAGGGCTGATATCAGGAAATTCTCCGTCACACAAACAGTGGTCAACATGTGGAATAGACGACGAGATAGACGAGTGGAGACAAAATCCCTGGAAGCATTTAAGCAACAACTGGATGATACAATGGGTGGACCTTAGGGCATTCTGGATGGTTGAACCAAGAATGGCCTACATCGTCCGTAATTATTTTAGGGTCTTGTGAAAATGCAGGAGCACAATCACCAGTTCTCACCAGACTCTGGCTTCCTGTTCTGAATTCAATGTTTGACTTACATCAATTGTGGTGAATATCTGGTGACTCAACAAGGTAACAAACTGCAGCAAGTAAAATCACTCCCATTTCTTAACAAACTGACCTTAGCTAATCACGAAACAGGAATTAATAGGATTTCAAAGGAGAAAGTCAACGTTATATAAAATTACATAGAATTTTACAGCGCAGAATCAAGCCTTTTGGCCCAACTGGTCCATATTGGTGCTCATGCTTCACATAAGCCTCCTCCCACCTTACTTAATATAATCTTATCAGAATATCCTTCTATTCCTTTCTCCATCACCTAGCTTATCCTTAAATTCACCTATACTATTCGATTCAACTACTCCTTGTGGTAGCGAGTTCCACATTCTCACTACTCTCTGAGTAAAGAAGTTTCTCCTGACTTCCTTACTGGATTTATTAATGACTACCTTATATTTATGATACCTAGTCCTAGTCTCCCCACAAGTGGAAACATCTTCTCTACATCTATCCTATCAAACCCTTTCATCATTTTAATGATGTCTATTAGGTCACCCCTCAGCAACGATCCCTCTAAGTTGTGCGGCCGTGTAACTGTTTGCCAGTCCTGCTTAGCTTTTCCAATGTTAATTTTGCACATGCACGAAACAGTGAATGGGCCGCGCACCCCCCACCCACCACAGCCCCCAAAAATTAGGTGGAACATTGCCGTTCATCCTTCTCTTTTCTAGAGAAAAGAATCCCAATCTCTTGGCTGTGAGATTGGGTCTCCGTCACTGAGCTCCGCATGTGCCCTGTGGTAATGCACACTGCAAACATTAAGAATGATTGCTACAGAGACCCAGCTCCATGCTGTGGCTGCCTGTCGGCTCCGACCAGAGCAGTGTAAACCAACAAGCAGGAAAGTGAAACAACAGCTTAATTTTTTTTAAAGGCAATGCTGCATTGGTGCTGAGTTAATTGATATCAGCTAGGACAGCATTTGGCGCACTGAAACTGAAAGGCGCTTTATAAATGTAAGTTCTTTCATAGTTGAAGCATCTTTTAACGGAAGTGTTGATAAGCATTTGAAGCAGAGGTAGATACAGGAAGAGAGCGGGACAACAACAACTTGTATTTATATAGCGCCTTTAAAGTAGTGAAATGTCCCAAGGCGCTTCACAAGAGTATTAAGCGACCCTGAGGTTAGTTTTGGATTGCTCCAGCAAAGAGTTGTCATGAACAAAATGCTCCATTTCTACCAATGTGGCTCTGTAACTAGGAATCATCATCATCATAGGTGGTCCCTCAAAACGAGGATGACTTGTTTCTACGCCAAAAAAAGATGAGTTCACAGGTGCTTCGAATGAAGGACCCGAACTACATGCTGAAGAGTGGAAGATGCCTGTGCGTGGATTTTTTTAACGTGCGGTGGCCGTTGCACACCAGCCACCACACGGGCTTGACAGAGCTAGGTCTTGATTCAGTGGCAAGGGTTAACCAAGACTCTGCTGCACGGACCTAGTGCACAGACTACAGTGCAAGCGACACATCTACTGAGACAACAGAGGAAGATATTTCCGGCATTGCCCTTGTGAGAAAGCTCTCCCTCACTGATTCAGTGGATACATGCATGCAGACCAGAATGTCACAGCTACCATAGTCAGTCTGTGTGAATGAGTTGGTCTGAGCCGGGGTCTCAGCCCCCTGCTCCCAAGGCTCGGGAGGTGTGACGGAAGACAAGCCAGGACTGCTGGGCCCAGCCACTATCCAGTGACCATGCTGGAAAGTGCGTGTCCAGCAAGTCTAGAACTGGGCTCAGCTGTGATACTCTCCACTCAAATATTCTGCCGACAATCACTGTCTCGGCTCATCCCTGCAGACCCAGCAGTGCAACGACAACCCGTGTCTTAGCAGGACTTCACAAAGAGGGGAAAGTTGGGGGAAGGGGAAATCCTTGGAGACTGAACTATTACAGATGTTACAGCATTTAACCAGTCTCAGAAGGAATAGATATAGATTGATTAGCTCCCTGATGGTCCCTCTTTCTTTGACAGTCCTTGCTGGCTTCTCTGCAGTAATGGGATCCACTGTTTTTCATTCTTCAAATGATTACCAATTTATAGAAAAATGGGGAAACATATCTACAAAAGCAAAATGCTGGAACGGCAGAATTGGTCACAGTGCTCTGGGACTAGGGAGGGGAAGAGTCAGCCAGAATCCCTCCGACAGGTCACTATTCCAGTGCTCCTGGCTAGATAGTTTGCTAGTGCATATGAGGGCAAGTCCAGGCTTGGCTGTGATGCCTCCATGGTTAAATGACCTTCTCACACAGGGTGCATTCCCACTGCACTGGAGGGCCATTGGCACCTTTGGTACATTATTCCGTCCTTAACACAGGAGGGGAGAAAACTGGGGGTAGGGGGTTAATAAATTAAACAGCAACCTTAGATGTCACTGGTTTGAGGGTCAACAGACGTGTGAATAAACTCATATTCTTAAAGTTAATCTAAATGAATGAATAACGGCAGACAGAAGAATCATGCGCTTTTTCAGTAGACAAATGACTTACCTTCTGCAGCAGTTGTTATTTCTGTTTGTACAAACTTTGCAATTAGACTTTTTTAAGCAGGGAAATGTGGAAGTGAGAATGAGAAGTGGTGTCGCAAAAACATCTCAGAACCCTACAATCCACTTGTCACTGTTGAAATCAACTGTTAATTGAATCTGAGTATTCAGATTTGCTGAAGGATAGTGTATGAGAATTACAGTTGAACAATAGTGAAACAAAATTACTGCTGGTTATGCAATATTACAGGGGGATGGGAACCTATACAGGGAGACAGAGGGAGACAAAAATGAGGCAAAAGCAAAAGACAGAAAGGAGATGAGGAAAAGTGGAGGGCAGAGAAACCCAAGGCAAAGAACAAAAAGGGCCACTGTACAGCAAAATTCTAAAAGGACAAAGGGTGTTAAAAAAGCAAGTCTGAAGGCTTTGTGTCTTAATGCAAGGAGTATCCGCAATAAGGTGGATGAATTAACTGTGCAAATAGATGTTAACAAATATGATGTGATTGGGATTACGGAGACGTGGCTCCAGGATGATCAGGGCTGGGAACTCAACATCCAGGGGTATTCAACATTCAGGAAGGATAGAATAAAAGGAAAAGGAGGTGGGGTAGCATTGCTGGTTAAAGAGGAGATTAATGCAATAGTGAGGAAAGACATTAGCTTGGATGATGTGGAATCTATATGGGTAGAGCTGCAGAACACTAAAGGGCAAAAATCGTTAGTGGGAGTTGTGTACAGACCTCCAAACAGTAGTAGTGATGTTGGGGAGGGCATCAAACAGGAAATTAGGAGTGCATGCAATAAAGGTGCAGCAGTTATAATGGGTGACTTTAATATGCACATAGATTGGGCTAGCCAAACTGGAAGCAATACGGTGGAGGAGGATTTCCTGGAATGCATAAGGGATGGTTTTCTAGACCAATATGTCGAGGAACCAACTAGGGGGGAGGCCATCTTAGACTGGGTGTTGTGTAATGAGAGAGGATTAATTAGCAATCTCATTGTGCGAGGCCCCTTGGGGAAGAGTGACCATAATATGGTGGAATTCTGCATTAGGATGGAGAATGAAACAGTTAATTCAGAGACCATGGTCCAGAACTTAAAGAAGGGTAACTTTGAAAGTATGAGGCATGAATTGGCTAAGATAGATTGGCTAATGATACTTAAGGGGTTGACTGTGGATGGGCAATGGCAGACATTTAGAGACCGCATGGATGAATTACAACAATTGTACATTCCTGTCCGGCGTAAAAATAAAAAAGGGAAGGTGGCTCAACCGTGGCTATCTAGGGAAATCAGGGATAGTATTAAAGCCAAGGAAATGGCATACAAATTGGCCAGAAATAGCAGCGAACCTGGGGACTGGGAGAAATTTAGAACTCAGCAGAGGAGGACAAAGGGTTTGATTAGGGCAGGGAAAATGGAGTACGAGAAGAAGCTTGCAGGGAACATTAAGGCGGATTGCAAAAGTTTCTATAGGTATGTAAAGAGAAAAAGGTTAGTAAAGACAAATGTAGGTCCCCTGCAGTCAGAATCAGGGGAAGTCATAACGGGGAACAAAGAAATGGCAGACCAATTGAACAAGTACTTTGGTTCAGTATTCACTAAGGAGGACACAAACAACCTTCCGGATATAAAAGTGGTCAGAGGGTCTATTAAGGAGGAGGAACTGAGGGAAATCTTTATTAGTCGGGAAATTGTGTTGGGGAAATTGATGGGATTGAAGGCCGATAAATCCCCAGGGCCTGATGGACTGCATCCCAGAGTACTTAAGGAGGTAGCCTTGGAAATAGCGGATGCATTAACAGTCATTTTCCAACATTCCATTGACTCTGGATCAGTTCCTATCGAGTGGAGGGTAGCCAATGTAACCCCACTTTTTAAAAAAGGAGGGAGAAAGAAAGCAGGGAATTATAGACCGGTCAGCCTGACCTCAGTAGTGAGTAAAATGATGGAATCAATTATTAAGGATGTCATAGCAGTGCATTTGGAAAATGGTGACATGATAGGTCCAAGTCAGCATGGATTTGTGAAAGGGAGATCATGCTTGACAAATCTTCTGGAATTTTTTGAGGATGTTTCCAGTAGAGTGGACAAAGGAGTACCAGTTGATGTGGTATATTTGGACTTTCAGAAGGCTTTCGACAAGGTCCCACACAGAAGATTAATGTGCAAAGTTAAAACACATGGGATTGGGGGTAGTGTGCTGACGTGGATTGAGAACTGGTTGTCAGACAGGAAGCAAAGAGTAGGAGTAAATGGGTACTTTTCGGAATGGCAGGCAGTGACTAGTGGGGTACCGCAGGGTTCTGTGCTGGGGCCCCAGCTGTTTACATTGTACATTAATGATTTAGACGAGGGGATTAAATGTAGTATCTCCAAATTTGCGGATGACACTAAGTTGGGTGGCAGTGTGAGCTGCGAGGAGGATGCTATGAGGCTACAGAGTGACTTGGATAGGTTAGGTGAGTGGGCAAATGCGTGGCAGATGAAGTATAATGTGGATAAATGTGAGGTTATCCACTTTGGTGGTAAAAACAGAGAGACAGACTATTATCTGAATGGTGACAGATTAGAAAAAGGGAAGGTGCAACGAGACCTGGGTGTCATGGTACATCAGTCATTGAAGGTTGGCATGCAGGTACAGCAGGCGGTTAAGAAAGCAAATGGCATGTTGGCCTTCATAGCGAGGGGATTTGAGTACAGGGGCAGGGAGGTGTTGCTACAGTTATACAGGGCCTTGGTGAGGCCACACCTGGAGTATTGTGTACAGTTTTGGTCTCCTAACTTGAGGAAGGACATTCTTGCTATTGAGGGAGTGCAGCGAAGATTCACCAGACTGATTCCCGGGATGGTGGGACTGACCTATCAAGAAAGACTGGATCAACTGGGCTTGTATTCACTGGAGTTCAGAAGAGTGAGAGGGGACCTCATAGAAACGTTTAAAATTCTGACGGGTTTGGATAGGTTGGATGCAGGAAGAATATTCCCAATGTTGGGGAAGTCCAGAACCAGGGGTCACAGTCTAAGGATAAGGGGTAAGCCATTTAGGACCGAGATAAGGAGAAACTTCTTCACCCAGAGAGTGGTGAACCTGTGGAATTCTCTACCACAGGAAGTAGTTGAGGCCAATTCACTAAATATATTCAAAAGGGAGTTAGATGAAGTCCTTACTACTCGGGGGATCAAGGGGTATGGCGTGAAAGCAGGAAGTGGGTACTGAAGTTTCATGTTCAGCCATGAACTCATTGAATGGCGGTGCAGGCTAGAAGGGCTGAATGGCCTGCTCCTGCACCTATTTTCTATGTTTCTATGTTTCTATACCAAAAGCAGAATAATGGTAAAAAACGAAATACAAACATATTAACATCCTGCTGTGACAAACAATACCATAAATAAGGTAAGGTTCTCTCTCTACTGATGTCTTAGGAATATGTTCCCAGTTCAGCGGTAGAACCTGTAGTCCTATTTGTGCAGGGATAATAGTTCTCTTGCAGGAGACCGCCTTGGCGTCATGCAGCATGAAGAAGCTGTTCAGGCCATTGCTTCTGCTGAGGCCCCACTCTTATCTCTACTTTCTCAAGGTTGGAGTCTTATGCCGCTTTTTTCTTTGTCCAGTATTTTCTATTACATTTCTGCTTCTTAACCTTCTTTCATATGGTAGTAGCAAAGTAATGCAAACGTCACTATCCAAGTTGAATATCCAGGTAACAGCGTGGATATCTTGTAGGCTGCCTGCGAATTCCCTCTGAGGGCAGTGCTCGATGATGTGCTCCTGGGTCTGATTAGGAGCTCTACAGTCACATGATGGGGATACTTTAATCTTCCACCTATGGAGAAGGTAGCAGCATCGACCGTGACCAGTTCTGAGGTAGTTGATGGTTGTCCACCATGTGCAAGGAAAGTTTAATTCTTCAGGTTGTAATGTGGGCTCCTCTATAAGGAGTCCATTCCGTATGTCGCAGTTCTCCTTTACTTTATCATCCTGTTCTGGCTCAAAAAACGTGTTTTTTCATGGCTTTATATCTGTTAGGGTAAAGTGTTCTCTCTTCTCTTTACCTCCCCCAACCCCGCCCCCATCACCTGTTGGTCTACGATTTCAGGAAGAAGAAGTCACTATTATCCTGTTTTGTTTCTGTAATGACCTGCTGTATTTACTAAGGCAGACTATCCTTCCTTGCCCATTATGCCAGTGTTAGGTATTTTATAACTTTTTAAAAAGAATAAAAAAGCAACTTGCATTTCTATAGTGTCTTTCACCACCAGAGGTCATCCCAAGGTGCTTCACAGCCAATCAATTACCTCTGGAGTCACTGTTGGAAATGCTGCAAGGTCCGCAAAAAGCAATGTGATAGTGGCCAGAGAGAGTGAGAGCCTGGGGGGTGGGGGGGAGAGAGAGAGCCGGGGGGAGATAGAGAGACGGGGGAGAGAGAGAGAGAGCCTGGGAGGAGAGAGAGAGCTTATTCGGGGGGGGGGGGGGGGAAAGGGGAGAGAGAGAGGGAGACTGGGGGGGGGGGTAGGATCGGAGTGGAGAGAGGGAACTCAGGGAAGATGAATCACGCTCTTCCAAGCCTTTGGTGCGTGCAAGCTCGGTGCATGTGTTATAAGGGACATCGTTGGGGTGGATGAAATCCAGAAGTCACGACACTGTCACTATTCACTTCATACCCAATAAACCTGTTAACAATCTGCACACAATGCTCCATCTATGGTGGGGGGATTGGGGTAAGGGACTTCTGCTGTGGGAGGGAGCACATGTGCTGGGGTAAGGGTCTTCAACTAGCGGAGGCAGCACTTGCGCATTCCAGAGGAACTTCAGGGTGTGGCTTATACTCCAAGGGGACCAATCAGCCATAGGTCATATGAACATGGAGAGCCAATCAGAGAAATGGCTGCCTTTCAGTTAGTACAAATACACACACCCATTAAAAAAAGGTCAGGCAGCATCTGTGGAGAGAGAAACAGAGTTAACCTTTCCAGTCCACCCTGATGTTTCAGGCTGATGACTCTTTGTCACTTTTTCCAGGGAAAAGCAGCAGCAGAATGAAATAAATTTTGAGACAGTCCTCTGTGCTTATATTATTTGAAGGAGAAGGCAGACTTGAAGAATGGCCCCTAAGAGGCAAAGATTATCATCTGAAGCCCAAGCTAATAATACCCTTGCGGCAAAGTGAATGCAGATACTCATGCATCTACCACATTGATCATGTACCAAGCTATTGTGTGTCAAGAGGCATGTAGTGCAGCTCTACCAGAATCTCCAAGATCATGGTATCTGCTTCATGCTCCACAGTTTAATCAATTTTAGCCATTCAAAGAGGCATATCGCTGGAATAGATAGCGAATGAGACCAGCCATGGCTCAGTTGCCTGTGCTCTCACCTCTGAATCAGAAGGTTATGGGCTCGAATCCCACTCCAGAGTCAGAAACATGGAAACATAGAAAATAGGTGCAGGAGTAGGCCATTCGGCCCTTCGAGTCTGCACCACCATTCAATATGATCATGGCTGATCATGCAACTTCAGTATCCCATTCCTGCTTTCTCTCCATACCCCTTGATCCCTTTAGCCGTAAGGGCCACATCTAACTCCCTTTTGAATATATCTAACGAACTGGCCTCAACAACTTTCTGTGGTAGAGAATTCCACAGGTTCACAATTCCCTGAGTGAAGAAGTTTCTCCTTATCTCGCTCCTAAATGGCTTACTCCTTATCCTTAAACTGTGACCCCCTCATTCTGGACTTCCCCAACATCAGGAACATTCTTCCTGTATCTAACCTGTCCAATCCCGTCAGAATGTTATATGTTTCTATGAGGTCCCCTCTCATTGTTCTAAATTCCAGTAAATATAAGCCTAGTCGATCCAGTCTTCATATGTCAGTCCCGCCATCCCGGGAATCAGTCTGGTGAACCTTCGCTGCACTCCCTCAATAGCAAGAATGTCCTTCCTCAGATTAGGAGACCAAAACTGTACACAATATTCAAGGTGTGGCCTCACCAAGGCCCTGTACAACTGCAGTAATACCTCCCTGCTCATATACTCAAATCCTCTCACTATGAAGGCCAACATGCCATTTGTCTTCTTCACCGCCTGCTGTACCTGCATGCCTACTTTCAATGACTGGTGTACCATGACACCCAGGTCTCGTTGTACCTCCCCTTTTATTAATCTGTCACCATTCAGATAATATTCTGCCTTCCTGTTTTTGCCACCAAAGTGGATAACCTCACATTTATCTACTTTAAACTGTATCTGCCATGCATTTGCCCACTCACCTAACCTGTCCAAATCACCCTGCAGCCTCTTAGCATCCTCCTCACAGCTCACACTGCCACCCAGCTTAGTGTCATCTGCAAACTTGGAGATATTACATTCAATTCCTTCGTCCAAATCATTAATGTATATTGTAAATAGCTGGGGTCCCAGCACTGAACCTTGCGGTACCCCCTAGTCACTGCGTGCCATTCTGAAAAGGATCCGTTTATTCCTACTCTTTGCTTCCTGTCTGCCAACCAGTTCTCTATCCACGTCAGTACATTACTCCTAATACCATGTGCTTTAATTCTGCACACTAATCTTGTGTGGGATCTTGTCAAAAGCCTTTTGAAAGTCCAAATACACCACACCCACTGGCTCCCCCTTGTCCACTCTACTCGTTACATCCTCAAAAAATTGTAGAAGATTTGTCAAGCATGATTTCCCTTTCATAAATCCATGCTGGCTTGGACCGATCCTGTCACTGCTTTCTAAATGCATTGCTATTACATCTTTAATAATTGATTCCAACATTTTCCCCACTACCGATGTCCGGCTAACCGGTCTATAATTCCCTGTTTTCTCTCTCCCTCCTTTTTTAAAAAGTGGGGTTACATTAGCTACTCTCCAATTCATAGGAACTGAACCAGAGTCTATAGAATGTTGGAAAATGACCACCAATGCATCCACTATTTCTAGGGCCACTTCCTTAAGTACTCTGGGATGCAGACTATCAGGCCCTGGGGATTTATCGGCCTTCAATCCCATCAATTTCCCTAACACAATTTCCTGACTAATAAGGATTTCCTTCAGTTCCTCCTTCTCGATAGACTCTCGGACCCCTAGTATTTCCGGTAGGTTATTGGTGTCTTCCTTAGTGAAGACAGAACCAAAGTATTTGTTCAATTGGTCTGCCATTTCTTTGTTCCCCATTATAAATTCACCTGATTCTGATTGCAAGGGACCTACATTTGTCTTCACTAATCTTTTTCTCTTCACATATCTATAGAGCACATTAAAGCGCAAAATCTAGGCTGACACTCCGGTGCAACAGTGAGGGAGTGCTGCACTGGCGGAGGTGTTGCCTTTCAGATGAAATATTTAAACTGAGGCCTCGTCTCCCCTCTCCGGTGGATGTAAGAGATCACATGGCACTATTTCAAAGAAGAGCAGCGGAGTTTGCCCAGGGCTCCTGGCCAGTTTTTATCCCTCAAAAAATCATCACCTAAAACAGATTCTGTCGGCAGCATTCAGAGGAACCGGATAATAACCCTGAGGATTGGGACACGGAACTCTGAAGTCAGAAACATTATTATCCCAAACTGGCTGACCTGCCTATCTCATGAACAGACTTGGCCACATGTGGATTGTGTGATACGTCAGAATACCAGCACCAACTGTGTCAGCGGTGGCTCAGTGGGTCAAACTCTCGCCTCTGAGTCAGAAGGCTGAGGGTTCATAGTCCCACTCCAGGGACTTGAGCACATAAATCTAGGCTGAAACTCCAGTGCAGTGCTGAGGGAGAACTGCCCTGTCGGAGGTGCCGTCTTTCACATCAGATGTTAAACCGAGCCCCGTCTGCTCTCAAGTGGACGTAAAAGGTCCCATGGCACTATTTCGAAGAAGATCAGCAGACCGGAGCGCTGCTTCCAGCAGCCCGGGAGATCCGTGATTTAAAACTCCTGCCTCAGCGCACCCAATCGAACAACAGATGCTGATGTGAGGTGCTGTAAATGGTTAATAATAGTTAGCCTGGGGTCAGGAGTCAGAATGAAGTTAAACTGTGTTCATTTTAAACAGAATCATTTTGCAGCATTTTCCAAGGAGCGTGTCACTGGCTGCTGCTCAGGGCCAGCCCAGGCAGAGAGTCCCAACTGGCCATGGGGAGTCCGCAATCAGGAAGCTTGAGAGTGGAGGGAAGTGTGGGGAATGGGGAATGGGGGCTCGGGGAGAAAGGGAGACTGGGGAAGGAGGGCTCAGGGAGACTGTGGTTCAGGGAGACTGGGGAATGGGGGATCGGGAGAGGGGGAGACTGGAGAATGGGGTTCAAGGAGAGAGGGAGACTGGGGGAATGGGGTTCAGGGAGAGAGGGAGACTGGAGAATGGGGGCTTGGGGAGAGAAGGAGACTGAGGGATGGGGACTCGGGGAGAGAGGGAGCCTTCGCTTTCGAAAGCTTCAACAGCCATGACCATCTCAGCATCATGCTCAGTTGCCCCCTCAGTGGTGGCTAGTGGGAGCCTGCTGAGTGCATCAGCACAGTTTTCAGTGCCAGGTCTGTGCCGAATTGTGCAGTCATAGGCGGCTAATGTAAGTGCCCACCTCTGTATGCGGGCCGATGCATTCGCATTTATGGCCTTGTTGTCAGCCAAAAGGGACGTTAGGAGTTTGTGATCTGTCTCCAGCTCAAATTTCCTTTCAAACAGGTACTGGTGCATTTTTTTTACTGCATATACACATGCAACCGCTTCCTTTTCTAACATTCCATAGCCCCTTTCTGCCTGGGACAGACTTCTGGAGGCATAAGCTACCGGCTGTAACTGACCATTGGCATTCACATGCTGCAACACACACCCAACCCCATAGGACGACGCATCACACGTTAAAACTAGTTTCTTACACGGGTCATATGACGTTAACAGTTTGTTGGAGCATAACAAATTTGGCGCTCTATCAAAAGCCCTTTCCTGGCTGTCCCCCCAGACCCAATCGCGACCTTTGCGTAGGAGCACATGTAGCGGCTCTAACAGCATGCTCAATTTAGGAAGAAAGTTGCCAAAATAGTTCAGGAGCCCCAGGAACGAACACAGCTCCGTCGTGTTACCGGGTCTGGGTGCTCTCTGGATCGCTTCCGTTTTGGACGCAGTAGGTCTGATCCCGTCTGCTGCTACCCTCCTCCCTAGGAATTCTACCTCTGGAGCTAAGAAGACGCACTTCGCCTTTTTCAGTCGCAGCCCTACCCGGTCCAGTCTGCATAGCACCGCCTCCAGGTTGTGGACGTGTTCTTCTGTATCACGACCCATGATGAGGATGTCGTCTTGAAAAACCACCGTCCTTGGAATCGACTTGAGGAGGCTTTCCATATTTCACTGAAAGATCGCGGTGGCTGAACAAATACCGAACGGACATCTGTTATACTCAAACAACCCCTTGTGTGTCGTGATGGTGGTCAGCTTCTTCGACTCACTCGCCAGCTCCTGGGTCCTGTAAGCTAAGGTCAGGTCCAATTTTGAAAAATGTTTGCCACCGGATAGCATCGCAAAGAGGTCCTCTGCTCTCGGTAGTGGGTACTGGTCTTGGAGTGACACCCGATTGAAGATGGCCTTGTAATCGCCACATACTCTGACTGACCCATCCGCCTTGAACACCAGCATGATCGGGCTCGCCTAGTCACTGAATTCGACTGGAAAGATGATGTCTTCCCTCAGCAAGTGGTCCAATTCGCATTCTATCTTTTCCCGCATCACGTACGGCACCGCTCTGGCCTTGTGGTGTACTGGCCAGGCGTCTGGGTTTATGTGAATCACTATCTTGGTTCCCATGAAAGTGCTGATGCTGGGTTGAAATAATGAGTCAAATTTGTCCAGGACCTGTGAGCACGATACTCTCTCCACAGAAGAAATTGTATTGACATCGCCCCATTATCAGTTCATGACAGCAAGCCAACTCCTCCCCAGTTGTGCGGGACCGTCCCCCTCGACAAACCAAAGTGGCAACCTGTTCTCCGAATCCTTGTGGGTCACGACTACTGTGGCGCTGCCTGGCACCGGAATGATCTCCTTTGTATATGTCCGTAGCAGTGCGTCAATCGGCAATAATTTTGGTCTCCTGGCCTTGGACGCCCACAACCTTTCGAACTGTTTGATACTCATCAGGGACTGGCTGGGTCCCGTGTCTAGCTCCATTAATACTGGGATGCCATTGAGGAGCACTTTCATCATTATCGGTGGCATCCTGGTATATGAACTGTATATGTGCTCCACATGAACTCGCTGAACTTCAGCTTCCAGCGATTTCATTTGGCCTCGTTAGGCTTACATCGGGCCCGTCCTCCTTGTACATCAACCTGGCTGCAGGCTTCCGGCACAAATTCGCCAAGTGACCGCTGATGTTGCAGTTTCTGCAGGTATATTGCTGGTAACTGCAAGCTCTGACTGGGTGTTTGCCTCCACACTTCCAGCATGAGCTGAAGGCCCCATTGTTGGAAACAAAAGGTCCATTATCAGTCGATCGTCTCTGACTGTCTCTGTAACTGTCCTTAAGCGCACCATTAACAGGTGTTAATGGCCCCATTACTGGCTGCATTGTTCATTGCGATGGCATGAATCGCCGTTCAGCTAGCCATTGTCTCTGTTGAATTCCCCCTTTGGGTTCAACTGCATGCTGGGGCATGTCCGATTGCCCTTGTCTGCCTAGAGAACTGTGTGCCGCATTAACAATGTTGACCACCTGGTCGTTTCCCGTATTTGAGCCAAGATTTTTGTGATACATCATTCTGGTCTCTTCCTCCCCTGAGATAATTGTCTGGGCTATCAGAGCCGCTGTTTCCAAGGTCAAGTCTTTGGTCTCAATCAGTTTCCTGAAAACCCCAGCGTACCCGATGCCCTCAATAAAAAAGTCTTGCAGCATCTCCGCTCTGCATGCATCTGGGAACTTACATAGGCTCGCCAGTCGCCGGAGATCTGCCACGAAGTCTGGAACGCTTTGCCCTTCTCGCCGCTGGTGTGTGTAAAACCGGTGTCTCGCAATGTGCATTCTGCTCGCCGGTTTAAGGTGTTCCCCAATCAACTTACTGAGCTCTTCAAACGTCTTGTCCACCGGCTTCTCTGGCGCTAGAAGGTCCTTCATCATGGAGTACGTTCTGGATCCACAAACCGTCAGGAGATGAGCCCTGCGTTTGTCGGACGAATCCTGTCCCAACCATTCCTTAGTGACAAAACTTTTCTGTAGTCTCTCAATAAAGTCGTCCCAATCATCACCAACACAGTACCTCTCTTCTGTGCTGCTCGTGGCCATGCTCGCATGGTTTAAATCCCAGTTTCTCGTCGCCAATTATATGTCCTTACTATACAGTATAAATGCACACGAGGTCCATACTTGAGAGAAGGTCACTCTGTGACCAGTTACCTTTATTACCAAGACCTCAAGAGATTGAAGATGGGTGGAGCTTCCCCTTTTATACCGGAAAGTCCAGTTTAGGAGTGTCTCCCACAAGTTCGCTCCCTGTGGTCAATGTTCTCAAGGTGTACAACTTAGGTCAGCTTATGCATGGGTTACAATGATAGTTGAATGCATGACAGAGGGAGAATGGGGTTCAGGCGGAGAGGGAGACTGAGCAATGGGGACTCGGGGAGAGAGGGAGGCTGAGGGATGGGGACTCGGGGAGACTGAGGTTCGGGGAGACTGGGGAATGGGGGCTCGGGGAGAGAGAGAAACTGGAGAATGGGGGTAGAGGGAGAATGGGATTCAGGGATAGAGGGAGACTGAGGAATGGGGGCTTGGGGAGAGAGAGAGACTGAGGGATGGGGACTCGGTGAGAGAGGGAGCCTGAGGGATGGAGACTCGGGGAGACTGGGGTTCGGGGAGATGGGGAAGGGGGACTCGGAGAGACTGGGGAATGGGGACTTGGGGAGAGAGGGAGACTGGGGAATGGAGGCTCGGGGAGACTGGTGAATGGGGAAATCGGGGAGACTGGGGAATGGGAACTCGGGGAGACTGGGGAATGAGGACTCGGGGAGAGAGGGAGACTGGGGAATGGAGGCTCGGGGAGACTGGTGAATGGGGACTTGGGAAGACTGGGGAATGAGGACTCGGGGAGACTGAGGGATGGGGGCTCGGGGAGAGAGAGAAACTGGGGAATGGAGGCAGAGGGAGAATGGGGTTCAGGGAGAGAGGGAGACTGGGGAATGGGGGCTCAGGAAGAGAGGGAGACTATGGAATGGGGACTCGGGGAGAGAGGGAGACTGGGGAATGGAGGCTCTGGGAAACTGGGGAATGGGGACTCAGGGAGACTGGGGAATGGGGACTCGGGGAGACTGAGGGATGGGGGCTCGGGGAGACTGAGGGATGGGGGCTCGGGGAGACTGAGGGATGGGGGCTCGGGGAGAGAGAGGAACTGGGGAATGGTGGTAGAGGGAGAATGGGGTTCAGGGAGAGAGGGAGACTGGGGAATGGGGGCTCAGGAAGAGAGGGAGACTATGGAATGGGGACTCGGGGAGAGAGGGAGACTGGGGAATGGAGGCTCGGGGAAACTGGGGAATGGGGACTCGGGGAGACTGGGGAAAGAGGACTCGGGAAGACTGGGGAATGGGGGCTCGGAGAGACTGGGGAATGGGGGCTCGGAGAGACTGGGGTTCGGGGAGACTGGGGAATGGGGACTCGGGGAGACTGGGGAATGGGGGGGAGAGGGAGAATGGGGTTCAGGGAGAAAAGGAGACTGAGGAATTGGGGCTCGAGGAGAGAGGGATACTGGGTGGATGGGGGCTCGGGAAGAGAGGGAGACTGGGGAATGGGGGCTCGGGAAGAGAGGGAGAGGGACTCAGGGAGACTGGGGAATGGGGGCTCGGGGAGCGAAGGAGACTGGGGAATGGGGGCTCGGGGAGACTGGGCTTCGGGGAGACTGGGGAATGGGGGCTTGGGGAGAGAGGGAGACTGGGATGGGGGCTCGGGGAGAGAGCGAGGCTGAGGGATCATGACTCAGGAAGACTGGGGAATGGGGGCTCGGGGAGAGAGGGAGACTGAGGGATGGGATTCAGGGAGAGAGGGAGACTGGTGAATGGTGTTTAGGGAGAGACGGAGACTGTGGAATGGGGTTCAGGGAGAGAGGGAGACTGGGGAATAGGGGCTCGGGGAGGGAGGGAGACTGGGGGATGGGAACTCATTTCCTCCTGACTGTATACCACTGTGCCGCCATCCCTGGTGGATCTGTCCTTGCTGTGTGACAGGACATACTCAGGGATGGTAATGGAGGAGTCTGGGACATTGGCTGAAAGGAATGATTCTGTGAGTATGACTATGTCAGGCTGTTGTGTGACTAGTCTGTGGGACAGCTCTCCCAATTTTGGTTCAAGTGAGGAGGACGTTGCAGGGTCGACTGGGCTGGGTGTGCCGTTGTCATGTCTGTAACCGGTGCCGAGGTCAATGCCGGGTGGTCCATCCGATTTTATTCTTATTATTGTTTCTCATAGCGGCTTTGCTACAACTAAGTGGCTTGTAGGTCATTTCAGAGGGCAGTTAAGCGTCAATCACATTGCTGTGGGTCTGGCGTCACATATAGGCCGGACCAGGTAAGGACGGCAGATTTCCTTCCCTAAAGGACATTAGTGAACCAAATGGGTTTTTAGGACAATACGATAGAATCATGGTCACCATTACTGATACTAGCTTTTTATTTCAGATTTATTTAATTAACTGAATTTAAATTCTCCAGTTGCCGTGGTGGGATTTGAACTCTGTTTCTGGATTACTAGTCCAGTAACATTGTCACTATGCTACCGTTCCCGGTCAACAAAACAACAACAACTTTCATTTATGTAGCACCTTTAACATAATAAAATGTCCAAGGCATGTCACAGGAGCGTTATAAAACTGAACTTGACATCGAGCCATATAAGGAGATATTAGGGCAGACGACCAATAGCTTGGTCAAAGAGGTATGTTTTAAGGAGTGTCTTAAAGGAGGAAAGAGAGGTAGAGAGGCAGAGAGGTTTAGGAGGGAATTCCAGAGCTTAGGGCCCAGGCAGCTGAAGGCACGGCCACCAATGGTTGAGCGATTATAATCGGGAATGTTCAAGAGGCCAGAATTAGAGGAGCGCAGATATCTTAGAGGGTTGTGGGGCTGGAGGAGATTACAAAGATAGGGAGGGGCGAGGCCATGGAGGAATTTGAAAACAAGGATGAGAATTTTGACATTGAGGCATTGCTTAACCGGAGGTCAATATAGGTCAGCGAGCACAGGGGCGATGGGTGAGCGGGTGAGTGATGGGTGAGTCAATAAGTACAAATAAGAATTGCAGGGGTCGGCAGAAGGTTGTGGGTTCAAGTGAGGGATCGTGGCTGACATTCGGCGAGTGATCGCAGCGGAAGTGCGGCAAATGTTTGGTGCGGAGGATCGGTGAGAGATCATGGCGGAGGAGCGGTGAGAGATCATGGCCGAGGAGCGGCGAATGTTTGTGGTGGAGGAGCGGCGAGAGATTGTGGCGGACGTGCGGCAACTGAGGTACGGGGCCCAGAAGAGCCAAGGGCCCAGGAGTAGCATGGGCCAGCCCACACTGCGATATGTGCACGCACTAGGTCCGTGCAGCAGAGCTGGTCTCCAGATGTCCTGGTTAACCTTTGTCACTGGATGAAGGCCTAGCTCTGTCAAGCCCATATGGTGGCTGATGTGCAATGATCACCACACATTAAAAAAATCCACGCACAGGCATCTTCCATTACTCGAGTTCAGGACTGGAATATTGGGTCCTTCATTGAAACATCTGCAAACTCATTCCTTTTGGTGTGGAAGCAAGTCATCCTCATTCAAGGAACCGCCTATGATGATGATGATGGGTGAGCGGGACTTGGTGCGAATTAAGACACGGGCAGACGAGTTTTGGATGGCCTCAAGTTTACGTAGGGTAGCATGTGGGAGGCCAGCCCCGAGAGTGTTGGAATAGTTAAGTCTAGAGGTAACAAAGGTATGGATGAGGGCTTCAGCAGCAGCTGAGCTGAAACAGGGGCAGTGTCAGGCGAAGTTACGGAGATGGAAATAGGTGGTCTTAGTGATAGTGCAGATATATGGTTAGAAGCTCAATTTGGGGTCAAATATGAAACTAATGTTACGAACAGTCTGGATCAGCCTCAGATGCTACGGAGAGGGATGGAGTCGATGGCTGGGGAATGGAGTTTGTGATGGGGACCGAAGACAATTGACAGGATTTTAATGGATATGCGGGTTGCGAGCGGCAAGGCTCCAAAGTGATCGAAAAATCCGGAGAAGGGCTTCCTGCAGATCCTACCAAACTTAACGGCAGGGCTTGATTTTCAGGGGAAACTTCTGTTTCCCACCTGCAGCCAGCCGGATAATGAGGGGGCTGGTTAGGGAATGATCAATGGCTCGAAGAGTTTGGACGGGGGAGGGGTTGGGCGGGAGGAGCAGGGGAGAGGTGTTCAGAGCACCATCGAAGGGCTAGGAGCAGCAAGGAAGGCCGGGAGGGGTGGGGGGTGGGGGGGGCGGGGCGGGGGGTGGAGAGTCCTCATGTGGCGGGGGGGAATCGAAGGCCTCGTGGGGATCTCCGATCACAATGGGTGGGTTAGGTCGGGACCCTGGATCTAGGAAGATAGTGTAAAGGTTCCAGCAGTTCTCGCCTTACTTTAGCTGGCAGGTTTCATGAGGCCTGCAAAACCCAACCAGCTAAAATAAAATTCAAAACAGAGATTAAATCAAAGGTTTCCAGCCTCAAATGGACGACCAGCCTCCTGGGAGCGGGTTGACTGCCTGACCCCATCCCACCTCTGTTAAAACTGGAGGTGAGCAGGTTGGAGGCGGGTTCTGGTCAGGATTCAAACCCTTTAACTTCCCACACGACCTCAATCCACCTGATTTTTTAGGTTAAAATTCCCCTCAATGGCTTCGGTCTTCCCAATATTTAGTTGGAGGCAAGTTCTGCTCATCTAGTACTGAATTTCGGACAAGTAGTCGGACAATTTAGAGACAATTTGGAGGAGTCGAGAGAAGTAATGATGGGGCCGGGTGTCATCAGTGTACATGTGGAAACTGACGCTGTGTTTTTGGATGGTATCACCAAGGGGCAGCATGTAGATGAGAAATAGGAGGAGGCCAAGGATAGATCCTTGGGGGACACCAGAGGTAACGATGCGGGGGCGGGAAGAGAATCCGTTGCAGGTGATTCTCTGGCTACGACTGGATAGATAAGAATGGAACCAGGCGAGTGCAGTCCCACCCTAAGATGTAGGCCATCAGGTCCAGGGGACTTATCGGCTTTCAGTCCCGTTAATTTCTCCAGTACTATTTTTTTACTAATACTAATTTCTTTCAGTTCCTCATTCTCGCTAGACCCTTGGTTCTCCACTATTTCCGGGCGGTTTTTTGTATTTTCTTCTGTGAAGACAGGCACAAAGTATTTGTTTAATTTTTCTGCCATTTCCTTATTTCCCATTATAATTTCTCCTATCTCAGCCTATAAAGGACCCACATTTACTTTTGCTATTCTTTTCCTTTTTACATACCTATAGAAGCTTTAACAGTCTGTTTTTATGTCTCTCACTAGTTTACTCTCATAGTCTATTTTCCCTTCCTTTAGCAATCTCTTGGTCCTGTAAGGTTCTGCAAAACCAACCACGGAGACATGTGGCAGGGAGAATGGGAAGATGCCATGTTTAAAATGACCATCTGCAACCAACAGCCTGTAAACCGCGGAGGATGATGGGACTCTGGCCACCCTGTACAGTATCAGACAGTGTTGCAGGGGCACGGAACCGGACGGGGGATGAGCCAGCTACCATAAGGGGGAAGAGTGTGCATTCGGTTCTTCCAGGAAAATAGATACAAGGCAACTTTATATTTTTAAAAGGACATTTCTCCAGCTTTTCATGTAAAACCCTCACAGAAAGGAACATGTCCAGGCAAAATCTCCCCAGTAATACACAAGGCAACACAAAGGGTATCAGTTTGAATAATTAAACAAAGGCCCACAGGTCTGATGCAATCATTTTAGCCAGCCCAGACAGAGTGGCACCTCTGTCGAGATAGTGAACAATCATCTTCATTCACCCCATCAGCGAGCGACAGGATACAGGAGGTGTGGCTAATCACCCATTCCAGACAGATCGATACACATCGAACTGCCATTCACACCCTTTTTTAATCAAGGAAGACCCAAGACAATGGCATGCAGTTTTGGTGTGAAGATGAACGGACTATAAGAAAAGGCTGCAAAAACACACAAGAAGGTTGGAGGGTTTTTTGAGGTTGGAGGTTGGGAGTTGGAGGTTGGAGGTTGGAGTCAGCTTTTGCATTGAGTTGTAGAGTTGAGTTAAGAAGGTGGTAGTCAGTTTTTGTGGTGGTTGAGTTGAGATAAAGGGGAGTTGAGTCAGCTCTTCACAGGGCCCTCACTCTGGGGAAGTGTGCTTAACTCCAGCAGCTTTTTGCTGAGAAGCCAACCGAGAGGCAAATAGAAAAAACCGACACAACATCGAGGAGGAAAACCGAAACGACCAACAACGTAAAACCCACCCCAGAGGAACCCCGAGCTGAAGTAAGTGCCACCAGAACCCCGGAATTGATAGGATTGTGTGTATAGCCCAAACCGCCTCACAGACTCAATTTAAGATGGGAATTGGTAAGAAGGGTGGAAGTGGGAGGTGGGGTTGTGTGTGAATGGAATGTTTCAACCTTTTATCTTCCCCTTCCCTGTTGCGAGAATTTTTTGTGTTGTTGAGTGAGATTGTGCCATGACTGCTATTTACGACCTCTTCCTATGCCCTCTATCTTGGTGTTTACTATTCTAAATAAACAACATTAGCCATTTTGCACTCTTACCCACTGTGTCTAGTGCCTCGTTACTCACCCATCCTCATAAATCGCACGTACAGAACCTCAGGGGAGTGTGGATTCGAACCCACACCCCAAGCTCCCCTTACAATGGCGACCACGAAGGGATGTGCGTTGAGTGAGGGTGAAGAGACAGTCAGTCTTGGTGGAGAGGAGTATAAAATGGAGGGTAGGATTGCTAGGTATGTAACAGCAAGGATAAACTGCTCAAAGAAGTGGGAGCAGGCGCTGCTGAGGGCTGAACGGCCTGAGGACGCAGCAGCCAGGTGGACCCAGAGTAAAGATCATAAAAGATCAGTGGAAAAGACAGTGTGGCTGATTTGCTTTCGGAAGCAAATACAGGTCTTGGACAGGCAGGTAGATGTCCTGTAGACAGAGTTAGCTGAGCAGAGAGAGGAGCTAGTAAAGACCAGCAAAGAAAGGGAAAAGCTGGATCAGGATTTAAAGTGGGAGAGGCAGGAACGAGAGAGAGATGGAGAAAGCTATCGCAACCACAGGGAGTACCTTCAGTCCCAAGTAACTGAGGGAAAAGGTTACGTCGGGGACTGCAGGAGAAACTTGCCCAGGCTCAGAACCAGGGAAGGTTGGGAGAGGGTAAGAGTCTCCAGCTACAGGCTGCGCTTCAGGCGTGCCACAGCAGGGCAGAGGCGGACCATCGGTCCTTTCAGGAACAAATTGATCGGCTCACCCTGGCTCTGGCTGAAGCCAAAGCAACCCTTGTTCTAGCCGGAGCAAAAGCTCTGGAAGTGCCCGAGACTCGAATCCCCACCCGGCCCGACACCAAAGCTCTGGCCTTAGCTGAGACAAAAGCCCTTAGCTGGGCTGAAAGCAAGGCACCCAGTAAAGGCGTGGTGTGCCTTTTCAGCCCAGCCGAGGTGCGGAAGGGGGAGCATAGTGAAACAGGCTGTGGGGAGGAGGATAGGGAGGAAGAATCCTACAGGCCCTTTCCCACAGCCCCATTGGGGATCCCGGAGGAGAGGCAGGGTGAAATGCTGGAATCAAACCTCTGGGACCAGCCCCAATGTGCCCCATCAGGCAGAGTAGATTCGGACCACCCCCAGTGGGTCAGGCTGAGGGTCCCCTACAGAACCAATACGTGCTTCCCCACAATGCGACCCAGCTGCGGCAGATGGTGGCCCATGTGAATAAACTTACCCGAAAAGGAGACCCCTCTGGCCATTTTATGGAAGTGGAGCAGGTAGGAGGCATAAATGACTGCGATGAGGCCGAACGGAGCAAACTGCTTCTGTTCTCACTGGACCCAGCCATGTGTCAGGCTCTCTCTGCTAAGAGTATGAGGGGTCAGCGAACAGTGGCCACTCTCCAGGAGGATATCCTGGAGGCCATAGGGTTGAACGACGGCTGTCCGTTCGACCGGGTACAGGCCACTGTCCAGAGACCTGGGGAGACCCCCCCGGGCGTTCGCTGATCAACTGTGGCCAGTGTATGAGGAAGCCAGTGGGGGGAATTTGGACCGAACCCAGCTGGATGCACACCGACATAGTCGCTGGCTGCATGCACTGGTGGCAAACAGCCTACCGGAGTTGCGCGCCCAGGCCAACCTGTGGTTCGATTTCAGAGACCCCCAAGCCACAGAGGAGCCGCTGCTGAGGCAGCTGACCCTCTCTTTTCGCAATGGCAAAATCGGGGGGGAGAAACCCACCAAGGGGAAGGTGTGTGAGATCCGCCCCGGCTCTGCTAAGAGAGAGTGGAGGCAGGAAAGGAATTGGCAGGCAGGCAGAGAGGTAATTTGCTACAGGTGCGGGGAGACAGGGCACATGAGGAGGGAATGCCGGGCTCCGAGGCAGGAAAAGAGAGGTCCACAGGCCTCAACCTCAGCCCCAGTCCCCGCGGCCGCAAGCCCTCCCAAGCCAGCTGTGACTAGCCCTGCCGCCCCACTCGAGGGTTTCCTCGCGACTCTGCAGGCACTCTTTACCCAGACTGGGAAGGTCGCAGCTGTGACCGGGGGAGAAGTCCCTCAGGCCCAGACCAACACCCCCCAATGACTAGACCCCGAGGAACTTGTGTACCTCTGCCCGGCCACCTATGATGTGTGGAGCAGACCATGTGTCATGATGGGGATTGAGGGGGTCCGGGGGAGTATCTGATGGACACAGGGGCCTCGTGCACCCTGGTTCATGTCGACGACCTGATCACCTCACCCCTATCCAGTGGGATCCCCTACTGCCTAACCAGCTTCACTGGAGAAGAACACGAGGGCTTCTTCTCCAAACCACTGTAGAACACATAGGCACCGTCCACACCATGTGGAAGTGTGTCCTTCTGCTGTGGGAGGGAGTGGGTAAAGGCATCCTAGGGGCAGATTTCCTCAGCGGCCAGAAAATTCTGGTCGACCTGAGGAACCACTGTCTGTGGGGCACAGCTGACACCGGGGAGGGGGCAGATACAGCAGTCATCCAGGGGAAGCAGGGGAAGGGTTCCCTCTGCACTGTAAAGCCGAAGGAGGGATATGACCTCGGCGCTCTGGTAGATGGCACCCCGATGATCCATCAGGCTTTTGTGCGGGCCAATCTGGCGGCATTTGCCAGGCATAAGCACGGTTGTGGACGGGTAAATGGGGTCGAGGTCAGAGTAGATAGGGACCCCATGTTTAAGCCCCAGAAGCAGTATAATTTTCCCAGGGAGGCTGAGGCAGACCTAGAGGTCGCATTGGGATCTCGAGTCAGACAGGGAGTGTTGAGACCAATAGCCACACATGTGAACTCTCCACTTTGGCCGGTTAGGAAAACGGACAATTCTTGGAGGGCCACGGTGGACTACCAGGTCCTCAATAAAAATATCCCTGTCGTGCGCCCACAGTGGCAGCCGTAGCCAACCTAGTCGCAGCCATCCCCGCGTCCGCAGCCGTCTTTACGGTACTGGACATCTCGAATGGGTTCTGGTCCACCCCGCTGCGGTGGGAGGACCAGTACAAATTCGCCTTTACATTCAAAGGACAGCAGTATACCTGGAACTGTCTTCCCCAGGGCTTCCACAACAGTCCGAGCATTTTTCATCAGTGTATGGCCAACTGCCTGAAAGAGTTCAGCAGACCCAGACAGCTAGTCCAGTACGTGGACGACCTGCTGCTATTCTCCGATTCGGTCCCCTGCTGGCAGAGCTGTTGAGACTGCTGCACGAGGAGGGTTTGAAAGTAAACCGTAAGAAAGCACAGATCGGCCAGACAGAGGTAAAATTCCTGGGGCTGACTGTGCGGGCAGGGGAGAGAGCCATTGATGAGGCTAAGAGGAGGACAGTTCAGGAGTTACTGGCTCCGACTACAGTTAGAGGGGTGAGGTTGTTCCTGGGTCTGACCGGTTACTGCAGGGACTTCATTGAGGATTACACAGCCATTGCAGCCCCCCTACTCCGGCTCCTGCACAAAGGCGTGGAGTGGATGTGGAATGACGATGTGATGCAGCGTTTATCCGCCTCAAGGGAGACCTGCAGAAAGTTCCAGCCCTGGGAGCAGTAGATGAGGACAAGAAATTTTTCCTGGAGGTAGCTGCCAGCGGGGATAGCTTAAGTGCTGTGCTGATGCAACAGCGGCACGGCCAGCTGAGGCTGGTGGTCTACTCCTCCAGGGTCCCCATTGAGGTTGAGAGGGGTTACTCAAACTGAAAGGCATCTGCTGGCCACCCATTGGGCTGTGAAGCGGTCGCAGGTGTTTATAGGTGTCATGTATTCAACCAGCATTGTAACCCATGTATAATCTGACCTAAGTTGTACACTGTGAGAACAATGAACACTAGGTGGTGAACTTGTGGGAGACACTCCTAACCTGGACGTTCAGATATAAAAGGGGAAGCTCCACCCACTTCCATCACTTGAGTGCTATGGAATAAAGGATAAGTCACAGACTGACCTTCTCTCAAGCATGGGCCTCGTGTGCATTTATACTGTATAGTAAGGACGTATCAACAGGTGTGTCCCCAATCACCCTCCTCGCTCATCACACCCCCACTCAGATGCTGCTGGATGGGAGATAAGGATGGGACAGTGAGCAGCGCACGCATTGCTCGCTGGACCCTCCTGCTCTCACAGATGGATTTGAGAGTAAAAGGGATGTGTGAGCCTCGACTGGCAGCCAACATGCTGTACCCCGGGAAAGCCCACCATTGCTCCGTTGAGGGGGTCTGGGATGTGGACATAGGGCTCCGGGTGGGGATCCATCCCCACGGCCGGGAGATCTATGTTGACGGGTCCAGCACGGTGGTGGCAGGGGAAAGGCTCACAGGGTGCGGGATTTATGATCCCCAAGCAGGCATTGCCAGGGCCATAAAGCTCCCAACCACCATGAGTGCCCAGCATGCTGAACTGTCGGCAGTCATGTATGTAGTCACCCACCCCGACGACTTCCCACGGCCCTATACCATCTGCTCAGATAGTATGTTCACCTGCAATGCCTACACGGAGTACCTAGCCATCTGGTCTCATCACGGGTATAGATCTGCAGACGGTAAGCCTCTGGCCATAAAACCCCTACTGCAGCACATCATGCAGGCAGTAGGGACCGGGGCAGACATTTGCATTCACAAAGTAAAGGCCCATTACAAACATGAGCCCAGGGCTACAGGGAACCAAAAGGCAGATCAACTGGCCAAAGAGGGAGCCCGAACGGGAACCAAGTGGAACCCGCTCGAGGCAGGCCTCATAGCAGCTATCCGGGGTGGACAGGGGACACAAGGGAGCGCGGGGTGGCTTTGGCCCCGGACCTCCAGCAGATACAGGCGCGAGTTCCCGTCCTCAAGTCTGTCATGGACAAGCTGACTGCGGGAGAAAAGGTCGAAGGACCCTACGGAGGCACAGGCATCCATGTTAGGGAGAAGATGTTGTTTAAAGGAGAGCAGTGGTTGTGTCCCAGCAGCACCAGAGGGAGTTCCTTCAGCTGGCCCACGCAGGCCCTGGAGCTGGACACCCCGGACCGGAGGTCACCTGGCAATGGGTGGAACAGGTCGGGTGGTGGCCCCAGCTCCGGGAAAATATTCGTGAATTTTGCGCGAACTGTCTTGTCTGTGCAACCAATAATCCAGATCCCCAGAAAAGAAAGGTGTCTCTAGGACATGCAAGGAGGGTAGAGGGACCATGACAATCGATAAAATTGATTACATAGGTCCCCTACCCGTGGCTAAGGAAGGGTACCGGTACTGCCTGGTTTTGGTGGATACTTTCACAAAGTGTGTTGAAGCCTTCCCTTGCCGAACAGCCACAGCAGCGGGGACCGCCAGGATATTGATTAGGGAGGTGTTCTCCAGGTGGGGACTTCCACAGTACGTGGAGTCCGACCGGGGGAGTCACTTCATGGACAGGTCATGCAGGCAGCCCTTAAGGTGCTGGGGATTGAGGAGAAGTGGCTCATCGCCTACAACCCCCAGTCCTCGGGGCTAGTGGAGCATATGAATAGGACCTTGAAAGAAAAACTCAGGAAGGAGACTGGGGATTCCCCGCAGAGGTGGGTGGAGAGGTTGCCCCTGGTTTTGATGGGGATCCGGGCCAGCCAGTCGAAAAGCACGGGGTATTCCCCATACGAGCTCATGACTGGAAGAGCCATGCGAACCCCCACCCATGTACTTGCCCCGGTCCTGACAGAAGCTCAGGTAATCGAGGTGAATAGGAACCGCTTTACCAAGAGTCTGTTGGAGCACCTCAAGCAGATTCACTGGCAGGTGGCCACTAACATGGGGAAGCAGCATCAGACCAACCGATTGCTGCTGGAACCGAGCCAACACCACGAGTGGCAGGTGGGGAACCAGATCATGGTCCGCAACTTTGCTAGGGTGGGAGTCTTTGAGCCATTATACATGGGGCCTTACAGCATTGTCGACAAGGCAAGCCCCATGGTATACGCGGTCAAGATGCCCCGCCGGGTTAAATGGTTTTACATTAGCCAATGTAAACTGTTTAACCCCAACAAGGCAAAACCTCGTGGGAAAGGGCAGCCCGGAGGGATAATCCCGACGGGAAGCCCAGGCCCCCAGCCCACCACTGCAGCCCCACCGATCCCACCACAAGGAGCAGTGAGTTGCTTCACAGGTAAAAACTACCCACAGATTTGAGACCCACAGGAAGGGGGATTCCCACCTTACATATGGGATGAGGACTCACCTCCACCCGTTAGGAGATCCACTCAGACTCCGCAGCCAAGGGTGCCACTGTCCCTAGCAGCCTGTTTTACTTTCCCAAGAGGAACGAGGTGTCATGTATTCAACCAGCATTGTAATCCATGTATAATCTGGCCGAAGTTGTACACTGTGAGAACAATGACCACTAGGTGGTGAACTTGTGGGAGACACTCCTAACCTGGACCTTCAGGTATAAAAGGGGAAGCTCCACCCACTTCCATCACTTGAGTGCGAAGGAATGAAGGGCAGGTCACAGACTGACCTTCTCTCAAGCATGGGCCTCGTGTGCATTTATACTGTATAGTAAGGACGTATCAATGGCGACAAGAAACTGGGATTTAAACCACGCGAGCATTGCCACTAGCAGAACAGACGAGAGGTACTGTATTAAGGAATGGTTGGGACAGAGATTCAACATTGTTAAAGCAGCACACAGTTCTCCAGGCAGACAAGGGCAATCGGGCATGCCCCAACATGTAGTCGAACCCAGAGGGGGAGTTCGACAGAGACAATGCCAAGCTGAACGGCGATTCACGCCATTGCAAGAGCAATGCGGCCAGCAATGGGGCCATCAACACCTGTTAATGGCGCACTCAAGGACAGTCACAGGGGCATTCAGGGATGATTGACTGGCAAGGGACCTTTTGTTTCCAACAACAGCTCATGTTGGAGGCGTGGAGGCACACACTCAGCCGGAGTTTGCAGAGATGAGCAAAATACCTGCAGAAATTGTAGAAATGACCGCTGGGGGAAATCGCTGGAAGCTGAAGTTCAGCGAGTTCATGTGGAGCATGTATACAGTTCATATACCAGGACGCCACCGATAATGATGAAAGTGCTCCTCAATGGCATCCCAGTATCAATGGAGCAAGACATGGGGGCCAGCCAGTCCCTGATGGGTATCAAACAGTTCGAAAAGTTGTGGGCGTCCAAGGCCAGGAGGCCGAAATTATCGCTGATTGACGCACAGCTACGGACATACACAAAGGAGATCATTCCGGTGCTAGGCAGCGCCACGGTAGTCGTGACCCACAAAGATTCGGAGAACAGACTGCCACTCTGGGTTGTCCCGAGGGACGGTCCCGCACTACTGGGGAGGAGTTGGCTTGCTGTCATGGACTGGAAATGGGGCGATGTCAATGCAATTTCCTCTCTGGAGCGAGTATCATGCTCACAGATCCTGGACAAATTTGACTCATTATTTCAACCCGGCATTGGCACTTTCATGGGGGCCAAGGTAGTGATTCACATAAACCCGGACGCCAGGCCAGTACACCACAAGGCCAGAGCGGTGCTGTACATGATGCGGGAAAAGATAGAAGGCGAATTGGACCACCTGCTGAGGGAAGGCGTCATCTCGCCAGTCGAATTCAGTGACTAGGCGAGCCCGATTGTGCCGGTGCTCAAGGCGGATGGGTCGGTCAGGATATGTGGTGATTACAAGGCCACCATCTATCGGGTGTCACTCCAAGACCAGTACCCGCTACTGAGAGCGGAGGACCTCTTTGCGACGCTATCAGGTGGCAAACTATTTGCAAAATTGGACCTGACCTCAGCTTACAAGACCCAGGAGCTGGCGAGTGAGTCGAAGAAGCTGACCACCATCACGACACACAAGGGGTTGTTTGAGTACAACAGATGTCCATTCGGGATTCGCTCGGCCGCCGCGATCTTCCAACGAAATATGGAAAGCCTCCTCAAGTCAATTCCAAGGACGGTGGTTTTTCAAGACAACATCCTCATCAGGGGTTACGATACTGAAGAACACCTCCACAGCCTGGAGGAGGTGCGACGCAGACTGGACCGGGTAGGGCTGCGACTGAAAAAGGTGAAGTGCGTCTTCCTAGCTCCAGAGGTAGAATTCCTGGTGATGAGGGTAGCAGCAGACGGGATCAGCCCTACTGCGTCCAAGACGGAAGCGATCCAGAGAGCACCCAGACCCTGTAACACGACGGAGCTGCGTTCGTTCCTGGGGCTCCTGAACTATTTTGGTAACTTTCTTCCCAAATTGAGCACGCTGCTAGAGTCCTTACACATGCTCCTACGCAAAGGTCATGAATGGGTCTGGGGGGACAGCCAGGAAAGGGCTGTTAATAGAGCATGCAATTTATTATGTTCCAACAATCTGTTAACGCTATATGACCCATGTAAGAAACTTGTGTTAACGTGCGATGCGTCGTCCTATGGTGTCGGGTGTGTGTTGCAGCATGTCAATGCCAAGGGTCAGTTACAGCTGGTAGCTTATGGCTCCAGAAGTCTGCCCCAGGCAGAAAGTGGTTACGGGATGGTAGAAAAGGAGGCGCTCGCATGTGTATATGCGGTGAAGAAAATGCACCAGTACCTGTTTGGCAGGAAATTTGAGCTGGAGACGGATCACAAACCCCTAACATCCCTTTTGGCCGGCAACAAGGCCATAAATGCAAACGCATCGGCCCGCATACAGAGGTGGGCACTCACGTTAGCCGCCTATGACTATACAATTCGGTACAGACCGGGCACTGAAAACTGCGCCGATGCACTCTGCAGGCTCCCACTAGCCACCACTGAGGGGGCTACCGAGCATGCTGCTGAGATGGTCATGGTTGTTGAAGCTTTCGGAAGCGAAGGCTCACCCGTGACAAATAGAGACCCGCTATTTTCTCTAGTCAAGAAATGTGTCCTGAATGGGGACTGGGCAGCCACGTACAGGGCATGCCCTGAGGAATTTAAACCATTTCACAGGTGCAGGGATGAACTCTCGATTCAGGCCGATTGCCTACTGTGGGGAAACCGTGTAGTCATGCCCCAGATGGGCAGAAAGGTGTTCATCAGAGAACTCCACAATGAGCACCCGGGCATTGTCATGATGAAGACAATTGCCAGGTCACACGTTTGGTGGCCAGGGATGGACGCAGATCTGGAACTTTGTGTTCGCAGGTGCAACACGTGTGCCCAGCTGGGCAATGTGCCCAGGGAAGCCCCCCTTAGCCCCTGGCCATGGCCCGCCAAGCCTTGGTCATGCCTCCATGTGGACTACGCAGGTCCTTTCATGGGAAAAATGTTTTTAGTTGTAGTAGATGCCTACTCCAAATGGATCAAGTGTGACATTTTAAATTCAAGCACATTCTCTGCCACGGTAGAAAGTCTATGGGCAATGTTCGCCGCCCACGGTCTACCGGACATCTTGGTTAGCGACAATGGCCCGTGCTTCACAAGCAGTGAATTCCAGGACTTCATGGCAGGCAATGGAATTAACCATGTCAGAACGGCACCGTTCAAGTCGGCCTCAAACGGCCAGGCAGAACGAGCAGTGCAGATAATCAAACAGGTGATGCTCAGAATCCAAGGGGGTTCCCTCAAACCCGCTTATCACACTTCCTGTTGGCCTACAGCTCCTGACCACACTCGCTCACAGGGGTTCCACCTGCAGAGCTGCTAATGAAAAGGACACTCAAAACCATGTTATCCCTTATACACACCACCATGAAAGAAATTGTCGTGAGCAGGCGCCAGTCACAATATGACTACCATGACAGGAATGCGAGGGCGCGATGTATTGATGTAAATGACCCTGTTTTTGTCCTCAACTACGCTGCAGGGCCCAAATGGCTCGCAGGCACTGTGATTGCCAAAGAGGGAAACAGGATTCTGGTAGTTAAACTTACCAATGGACAAATCTGCTGCAAACACATGGATCAAACAAAAAGGAGGTTCAGCAACCCCATAGAAGAAGCAGAGGAAGAACACGATGTAGAGTTCACTCCACCACAGGTGACCGAACACCGGAACCAAAGGGAGGAGAGCCCAGTCACTGTGGGCAGTCCTGATAGGCCTGAGGCACCGCAAACAGCAGACACTCAGGCCAGCGCCCAACAACCGGAGCCCCAACTCAGGCGCTCTACAAGAGAGCGTAAACCACCAGAGAGACTCAACCTGTGATCCCAATAAGACTTTAGCGGGGAGGTGATGTCATGTATTCAACCAGCATTGTAACCCATGTATAATCTGACCTAAGTTGTACACTGTGAGAACAATGACCACTAGGTGGTGAACTTGTGGGAGACACTCCTAACCTGGACCTTCAGGTATAAAAGGGGAAGCTCCACCCACTTCCATCACTTGAGTACTAAGGAATAAAGGACAGGTCACAGACTGACCTTCTCTCAAGCATGGGCCTCATGTGCATTTATACTGTATAGTAAGGACGTATCACTAGGGGAAAAGGGCCGCGCAGGGCAGGCAGCCAGTCACTGGACGTGACCCCGCAGCCAAGGTCTCCTGACGGGGAAGGGGTTGTACCGGAAACAGGGGCCGCCGACAGTGAGGAGCCTGTCGGGGCTAGCCTAGCCTTCGGTGCGGACAGCTCAGAGCCTGCAAGCGAGATAGTGGCGGCGGGTCCCAGCAGTGAGTGGTCCCTGGAAGAACGAGAGTCTCCTGACAGGGAAGGGGTTTTATCGGAGGAAGGGGCCGCCGACAGTGAGGAGCCTGTCGGGGATAGCCTAGCTTTTGGTGCAGACAGCCCAGAGCCTGCAGGAGAGAGGGTGGCGGCGGGTCCCAGTAGTGAGTGGTCCCTAGAAGAATTGAGGAAACGCTGTGAGAGTATCAGCTGCGAGTGGTTTCGGGTGGAACCCTTGTACAACCCAAAGTCCCCAGAGGATACGGAAGTCCCCGGCTGGGGGAATTTTTGTTGCTCCCGAGGGCAGTGAGCCATCCCTGGAGGGGGTGAGGGACTGTACCAGCCCAGTAAGCAGACACCTTGGCAGGGGAGACAGAGGGGCCGCTGAGGTTGGTCCGGCCCAAGAGGCCAAAGGAGAGGTGGTCTCCCCCCTACATTCCCCCGCATAAAAGGAAAACCAAGGAACGTCCAAGGGATTAGCACAGGCACCCGGGAAGGGTGGCAAGCAGGTTAAAAAGGAGAGCAGTAGGTGTGTACAGATATATATAAAGATTTCTCTAGTGTAGTGGGGCTCAGGTGGCCTCTGCAATATAGGGAGTATAACAGTGAGGCTTTTGAGCCAATAGGATAGGAAGCCTGGACTTCGTTTTTCTCACTTCCTCTTTTGTGTAAGGTTTGTTTGTTGTTTCAAGTGTTTATTAGTTGAAACCCCTTGACTTCCACAGTAAAATTGTGGTTTGCGTTCAGGCCGATAGGCACACACAATTTAAACCCGTGCAGGGGTACTGTGAGGTGTAGACAGAGTGGAAAATGCGGGAGGGATCAGCCAGGGGGCTCAGGGTTTTTGAACCAAATGAGGTTTTGTCTTTCAGAAGAGGAACCAGAGATGAGGAAAATCCTGCTCCTGTGCACCTACATCAGAATGTGCATCAGCTACCGGGGAGAGACTGAAGAAGCCATTATTTTTGGATGCTCAGGGGGGCAGGCACCGACTGTCACCACAGGAGAAGGGACACCAGGGGTAGAGGGGACCGCAAAAATATCCACAGGGGAAGGTGGCCAGGGTGGTTGGGGTCCAATTCCACTAGATACTCCAGCCACCCCGGGGTCACGTATGGGGAAGCATCAGTCTCCTGCCCCAGCATTGAGGTGACCGCATCCCGGGTTAGGGTAGTGGTTGGGAAGGTGGTTCACCTGATCTGTAAGGGGCACATCCCAGTGGGAAGGTGGTGGTGGCTCAGGAAGCTGAGCAAGGACATGGGAAACCCGACAGCAGATTGGGAGAGACTGGACAACAGCACCTACCGGACCATCACGGGCACCCAGGGGGGAGTGAGTGTGTGTTGGGATAAATGGGGGGAGGCGGAGTTAGGAGTGTGTGTGTGTGTGCATGTGGGGATCAGAGAAGATATGCCCAGCAGGAATCTCCATAGCGTTCTCCCGACAGTGGCGGGATGAAGGGGAGGGGATGGGATGGGACCGGAGCATGGTCGCATGCATAGTAAGCCACCCCAGCTCCATCCACGCCACCGAGTTAAGCGCACACCCCAGATAGCCCCTGCCCACAGCCCCGACCGAATCAACTGACACGGACAGATGCCCTACCACCACCCAGGGACCAGAGAATGGTTTGGTTTTGGTTCCCACGGACAAGCTGCTGTACCAGGGGGTCCACTACGCCGTGGCCCCTGCCATCCTAAACCTTATTGAGGTGCACCTACCTGAGTGGTGCCCAAAAGAGACAGAACGCCTCTACCAGGCTCTCCTTCGAGAAATGTTCAGGACATTCTACGAGCTCGATTTTGACTATTTGAATAAGACTTTGCTGTACCGTCTATAACCTAAAGACAACATCAAACCGAAAAGACACAGAAGAGGGATCTGGAATGATGTTTTTATCGGTTTCAACACCGGGGCATCAATGATTAATAGCATGGACAATTATTTAGCACATTTCAGATACCACATTCCATTTTTACCAGAGCACCTGACAGATCTGTTCAAAGCAACACAAAAATCCCAGAAACATTATTTCACCCTACAACAAAAAATCAGTAAAATTGGGAGCCCAGATAACTGACTTAAATTCAAGGCCCTGGTGGGATTAGGGGTTGAACATAGAGGTCCCGGCCTGGGACCGCATCATCTCTCACGCCCTGGTAGTGGCACAGCTGATCATTGTAGCCGATTTGCTGGCGATCCACTGCCAGCTTAGGAGAAAGGGCCGTCGTTTAAAAATTGAGAAAACTATGTGGGAGGCCAAGTCAAAGGCCAAACGAATAGGGAGGGCTAGCAAAGTCTATGCAGTGTGACGGGACTGATTGTACAAGCCGAATGTATTGCACTGTAAAGGAAAGTCTGTACCTTGTAAAAGGTCCGTACCTCCCTATCTGTAAGACTATGATGTGTGATACTATGTACTATTATGATTTTGGTGAAGGGTATTGGTTGAGAAGCATTTTTACATTTTCAATATTGTATTGATTCCAAATGTATTTGGTGTATTTTAATGTTTTATTGTGGGTTTAGGTAAGATTTGGGGAAGATTGGCTCTGTGAGAGGGAAAAGGTTTTGCTTCACATTTTGAAAACACCCTGAGACAGAATGTTTTAATGGGGGACTGTAAGGTTCTGCAAAACCAACCACGGAGACATGTGGCAGGGAGAATGGGAAGATGCCATGTTTAAAATGTCCAGCTGCAGCCAACAGCCTGTAAACCGCGGAGGATGATGGGACTTTGGCCACCCTGTTCAGTAACAGACAGTGTTGCAGGGGCACGGAACTGGACGGGGGATAAGCCAGCTGCTGTAAGGGGGAAGAGTGTACATTCGGTTCTTCCAGGAAAATGGATACAAGGCAACTTTATATTTTTAAAAGGACATTTCTCCAGCTTTTCATGTAAAACCCTCACAGAAGAGGCAATGTGTCCAGGCAAAATCTCCCCAGTAATACACAAGGCAACACAAAGGGTATCAGTTTGAATAATTAAACAAAGGCCCACAGGTCTGATGCAATAATTTTGGCCAGCCCAGACAGAATGGCACCTCTGTCGAGATAGTGAACAATCATCTTCATTCACCCCATCAGCGAGCGACAGGATACAGGGGGTGTGGCTAATCACCCATTCCAGACAGATCGATACACATCGAACTGCCTTTTTTATTCAAGGAAGACCCAAGACAATGGCATGCAGTTTTGGCGCAAAGATGAACAGACTATAAGAAAAGGCTGCAAAAACACACAAGAAGGTTGGAGGGGTTTTTGAGGTTGGAGGTTGGGAGTTGGAGGTTGGAGGTTGGATTTTGCATTGAGTTGTAGAGTTGAGTTAAGAAGGTAGGAATCAGTTTTCGTGGTGGTTCAGTGAGTTAAAGGAGAGTTGAGTCAGCTCTTCACAGGGCCCTCGCTCTGGGGAAGGTGTGCTTAACTCCAGCAGCTTTTTGCTTAGAAGCCAACTGAGAGGCAAATAGAAGAAACTGACGCAACATCGAGGAGGAAAACTGAGCCGACCAACAACGTAAAACCCCCCCCAGAGGGACCCCGAGCTGAAATAAGTGCCCCCAGAACTTAGGATAGGAATTGGTAAGAAGGGTGGAAGTGGGAGGTGGGGTTGTGTGTGAGTGGAATGTTTCAACCTTTTATCTTCCCCTTCCCTGTTGCGAGAATTTTTTGTGTTGTTGAGTGAGATTGTGCCATTACTGCTATTTACGACCTCTTCCTATGCCCTCTATCTTTGTGTTTATTATTCTAAATAAACAACATTAGCCATTTTGTACTCTTACCCACTGTGTCTGGTGCCTTGTTACTCACCCATCCTCATAAATCGCACGTACAGAACCTCAGGGGAGTGTGGATTCGAACCCAAACCCCAAGCTCCCCTTATAGTCCTCCTTTGCTGAATTCTAAAATCCTCCCAGTCCTCAGGCTTACTGCTCTTTTTAACAACATTACAAGCCTCTTCCTTTCATCTAATACTATCTTTAACTTCTCGTTAGCCACAGTTAGAACACTTTTCCAGTGGGGTTTCCGTGCCTTAAAGGAATGTATATTTGTGTAAATTATGTATCAATTCTTTAAATGCTAGCCATTGCTCATCTACTGTCAGACCTTTTAATGTAGTTTCCCAATCTACCTTTGCCAACTCGCCCCTCATACCTACGTGGTTTCCTTTGTTTAAATTTAAGAACCTGGTTTCTGATTTAACTAAATCACTTTCAAACTTAATATAACATTCTATCGTATTATGGTCATTCTTCCCTAAGGGCCCCTTTACTACAAGGTTATTAATTAACCCTTTCTCATTGCACAATACTAGATCTAAAATAGCCGCTTCCTAATTGATTCCTCAACATACTGATCTACAAAACTATCTTGTATACATTCCATGAATTTGTCCTCTACATTATTACTGCAAATTTGGTTTGCACATCAATATATAGATTAAAGTCCCCCATGATTACTGTATTACCCTTGTTACATGCACCTCCAATTTCCTGATTCATACTGTGCATTACATTACAACCACTGTTTGGGGCCCTATAAGCAACTCCCACCAATGTTTTCTGCCCCTTGCTGTTTCTTAACCCACCCAAACTGATTCTACTTCTTGATTTGCGGAACTACGATCCTTTCTCTCCACTGTCAATGTCCCATCCTTTATTATCAGGGCTACCCCTCCTCCTTTTAAAATTTGCCTATCTCTTCTAAAAGTTAAGTATCCTGGAATATTTAGTTCCCAACCTTGGTCACTTTGCGACCACATCTCCATAATGGCTATAAGATCAAACCTATTAATTTCTATCTGCGCTATAAATTCATCTGTTTTTTGCGAATGCTTCGTGCATTCAGATATCGTGCCTTTAGCGTTGGCTTTTTTCTATTTTCCCTGATGTCACCTTTGTCACTGATGCCCTATTACTTTTGTTACTCTCTCTGTCCCTTCCTGACCCACTTTGTTTATTTTACTTAAAACTTTGCTCTGCCCTAGAGCCTTGGCATTTTTCTTGCTGCTTTTAAATTTACTCTTTCCTGAATCCTCCCACCCACCTCCATTAGTTTAAAGCCACGTCTACAGCCCTAGTTATTCGATTTGCCAGGACACTGGTTCCAGCCCGTTTGAAGTGGAGCCCATCCCAACAGAACAGCTCCCTCTTTCCCCAGTACTGGTGCCAGTGCCCATGAAGCAAAACCCTTGCCTCCCACACCACTCTTTGAGCCACGCATTTAACCTTCTAATCTGCTTATCCCTATGCCAATTGGCGCGTGGCTCAGGTAACAATCCAGAGATTATTACCTTTGAGGTTCTGCTTTTTAATTTGGACCCCAACTCTTCAAACTCTCTCAGCAGAACCTCATTCCTAGTTCTACCTATGTCATTGGTTCCTTCGTGGATCACGACAATTGGATTTTCCCCATCCCACTTCAAGTTCTTTTCCAGCCATGAGGAGATATCTTTAACCCTGGCACTGGGCAGGCAACACAAGCTCCCGACCACGGTTGCAGAGAACAGTATCTATTCCTCTGACTATACGATCCCCCAGCACAACTATATTCCCTTTCACTCCCCCCCACTTGAATTGCCTCCTGCACCATGGTGCCATGGTCATCTTGCTCATCCATCCAGCAGGCTTTTCCCTCACCCACACAGGCAGCAAGAACCTCATACCTGTTGGATAAGGACAAATGCTGAGGCTCCTCCAGCACTGCACCTGGGGTCCTCTTACCTGCCCGAGTTGCAGTCACACCCTCCTGCCCTTGATCACTAACCAGACCTGCACCACTACATAACCTAAGGGGTGTAATTGCCTCGTAGTGTCCAGGTATCTCTCCCCTTCCCTGATGCCTCGCAATGCCTGCACCTCCGACTCCAGCTCAACAACTCTGAGCTGAAGTTCCTCACTTATTGCAAATGCGGTTGTCTGGGATCACAATGCTCTCTACAAACTCCCACATGCTGCAGTTGCGGCACACCACACCACACCACACCACCTGCACTGCCATCCTTATATCCCTATAAATCCTCTTCCCTGCCAATGTGCGGAAGACGCCTCCCCAGGAGACCAACACATTGCACAGGAGGGCACAAGCAGGGATGGCGTCAGGAGGAGCTGGCTGCAGTGGTGCAAAGCTTTCAATGATCTCAGTGGAACACTAAACGTTACTGCAAAGCCACACTCAACCTCATCCTGCTGTGCCTCTCATCACACCCCCAGCACTCTGCCTTCCCTACCCTACTCCTGCACATCGTTACTCACACCAACTTACCTTGCACCTCCACCCATCCATCTATTTATCTACATTATCACATCCCCATCTCACTAGCCACCCCTCACACTCACCCTCATCCTAGTGCAATCATACTAACTAACAATGCACAAGGGTAGGCACTTGAGTGTTTTATGCAATGTTCATGTAAAGTTTATTTTAATGTGGTGTCAAACATTTAATGCCTTATTTTCAACACTTTGCGTTCTTGGACAGATTGGAAGTGGCGTAGTGAGTTGCAGAGAATGGTGAGACATAACCCCTGCAATGGTGGTGAGTGTGAAAGGAATGGCTTGGGCGTTGCAGGGATGCTTTATGGTGTTGGTGTGGGGTGGTGACAACCTGGCACATCATGTTAAGTGAAGTAAATCTGGCCATGGTGAGGCTTTCCCTGGCCTCCTGGGCAGCAATGTAGTTGGGTGCTGATGCCCTGTATCTTGTGCTGCATCAGGTGATTGTGGAGAAGGTTGGTGTTGTTGTTGGTGATGCTGGTGTGCCTGGTGCTGCTGGTGTTGGGGCTGATCATGGTGCAATTCTGAGGACCAAGGTGAGACAATATAAACAGTACCCATTCTGATGTAATAGATGGAAGGTGAACTAGAGATGACAGAAGCAATCTGTCAATGGTGAGAGAGGTTATTCCAATGAGGTGTCACTGGATAGAGAGTTTGCTGCAAACACTTGCACCCTGCATAAAGATCAATCTGTCTTCCAAATGCAGTAAGCAGCAGCTTCTGAGCTTGGAAAGTGAACAGCTGTGAGATGGGAGCTTTTATATCACATTTCCAGCTGTCAAATAATGAGATGGTTCCATGGCCATTTAACTCGCGCCCTGCTGACCTGACATGATCCCCTGACCAGTGTGGACCCGGGGGCAACCTGGTAAACACTGAAGGTGAGCTGAAAATAGTTGTTAATCCTCTGTAAACAAGGTCAGAATGAGCTGAATTGCCTCCCCCGTACCTACGTGTCAGGTCTGCTCAGCGCTGACAGACCCGCCATTTGGGAAAGGCGTGTAGTAACGGGTTGACAGCCGGGTCCCAACCCGCTGTCCAAACAAAAAATTTTCCCACCCGACCCGTCACCGATCGCGCTCACTGACCCCCCGTAAAACCCCCTCCTCTGTCTTGATGTGGAGTTCTGTTGTAATTGTCTATTTCTCTACAACGTTCGCCTGTAAAAAAAGGACCTGCCTTTTAAATAGCTGCTGCAGCCCTTTGTGTAGATACTGCATTCTCAAATCAGCGAGCTCCTTGTAACTGGAAGATTCTCCCAACAGGAGCATGCCTCAAATGGGTAATGAGACAGGAAGTAGGAAGTTAGTGCAGGAACAGCCATGCACAATTCAGACTGGTGCAAAGTTTCCGCTGTTGGATGAGATGTTAAATCGAGGCCCAGTCTGCCCTCTCAGATGGGTATAAAAGATGCCATGGCACTATTTCAAAGAAGAGCAGGGGAGTTCCCCCCAATGTCCTGGCAAAATTTATCCCTCAAACAGCAACACTAAGACAGATTATCTGGCCATTATCACATTGCTGTTTGTGGGATTTTGCTGTATGCAAATTGGCTGCCACGTTTCCTACATTACAAGTATGACTACACTTCCAAAGTACTTTATTGACTGTAAAGTACTTTTGATGTCCTGAGGTCATGAAAGGCGAAATAGAAATGCAAGTTTTTCTTTTGCTTTTCAATGAGGTGGACTTGTCTGTAAAATCCTGATATGGGCAAGCTTCTCACAATATCCTTACACATAGAAAATATTAAATTCAGAATTGCGTTCCATTATCAATCAGCAACAGTATAACCAATATTCTATGTAATTATTAGCAGTCAAGGACATGAAAGCCATGGAGAATGTACAACGTAGATTCACAAGGATGATGATGGGGTGGCGACTACAGTTATAAGGAGAGACTTGAGAGGCAGCAGAGAAAGCTAAGAGTAGATTTAATAGTGAAGGAAAGAATTATAATTACTTTGCATCTTTCTTATCTTCGGGATGTCCCAAAGCGCTTCCCAGCCATTTTTTAAAAACATTATGAAGGTCTTTGATAGGGTAAATAGGGAAAGACTATTTCCTCTGGTTGTGGAGTCAGTGATAAGTGGTTGACAATTTAAAATTGTTCCAAAGGGAGTGTGGAGCGAGGTTAGAAGAAGTTGAGGATTGTTGGAGCATGGAATGCTTTGTTGCAGGGAATGGCTGATGCAGAGTCTCATTGCATTTTTTAAGGGAAAATTAGATAAATAGTTCAAATAGAGTAAGATACAGGGCTGTTGGAGGAAAGCGGGACAGTGGGATTAGTTTTCAATCCCGAAGAAGCTGGCGCAGACATGATAGGCTGAATGGCCTTCTTCTGTGCTGTTAACTTGTGACGTATTATAGATCGTAGATTGGAATTTCATTAGATTTTACACAGAGCAGGATTCTAATAATTGGGCAGTTCAAATATTTCATACCGTATACTTATTGTCCTTCTTTCGGCCTAAGTTTAAAAAGAAGGCATTCCGAGAGTACGGAGTGTTTGGGTGGGATTGATTTTGCTTGTGTAGGAATCTCAATAATGCCAACGCAGCTCAGAAAGTTGGGAAGTTAGTCTCACGCTGAATCTGCATGGCATCTTTTGCTTCATTCGATCTCCTCTACCACCTTGTGGTGACAACCTGAAGCTGAAATAATTCTAAAAGATGAGAAGAAAACTAGAAAAGATCATTCCTTCAAAGTTTATCCTTCTGGAACCGTCAATCTCCCTCTGTAGCATCGAGCCACATTTTAATCCCCCTAATCATTTTGCATGTCAGATTGCTCTGAGAATTTGGCACATCCTAATATCTGCTTTAGTGGACATCAGTTAACAGCTTGCCTGATACAAAGAGAATGGAAGCTTTGGGGCGTATAAAGCAATAGGTGGACATAGGGAGCCATTAAATAGTGGGTAATTTTGGGAGGCTGTGCTCTCTGCCTGGACTCTCAGTACATGGGAGCAAACTCGAAGACAAGACTTACTGTACAACCTGTGCTCATGCCCAGTGAGACTGTACACCAGGGGCAGAGCTAGGTCAAGTGACCCTGTTGCATCTTGAGTGGGAGGAGCTTGGGCTGCCTTGTGACATTGTTCCTGGCTGCTGTGTGATTGGCCCGTGACTCCTTTCTGATGTCACCTGGAGACAGGTTTATGCCCCTGGTTACACAACATGGGTGGGAATCACTGTGAGAGTTGCTGGAGTCAGCAGCAAAGAACTGTGAGTGAGTTTAGTCCATATCAATATGGGAAAGGAAAGAACCACTTATAATTAAAGTAATTCATGCAAATATATTCAAATTAAATTGAGCTTCACTAGATTGATTCCTAGGATGAGAGGGCTGTCATATGATGAGAGATTGGGTCGAATGGGCCTATACCCTCTGGAGTTTAAAAGAATGAGAGGTGATGTCATTGAAACAAACCAGATTCTGGAAGGAGTTGACAGGGTAGATGTTGAGAGAGTGTTTCCTCAGGCTGGAGTGCCTAGAACTAGGGGGCACTGTCTCAGGATAAGAGGAAGGCAATTTAAGACAGAGATGAGGAGGAATTTCTTCACTCAGAAGTTTGTGAATCTTTGGAATTCTCTTTCTAAGAGGGCTGTGGATGTTGAGTCTCTGAATATATTCAAGGCTGAGATAGATAGATTTTTGGAGTCTAGGGCAATCAAGGGATATGAAGATCGGACGGGAAAGGAATTGAGGTCTATGATCAGCCATGATTTTATTGAATGGCGGAGCAGGCTTGATGAGCTGTAGGGCCTACTCTTGCTCCTATTTCTTATGTTCTTATGTTCTAAATGTAATCAGTGATAACATAGTATATGGCTGTGAACCCCCCTGCCCTCCCACTCTGAACCCCAGTGGGCCACTGATCCTCCCAATGCCTGCCCCCAACCAAGCCTCAGACCAGCTACCATCAAGGGCGTTACCCAGCGCCAAGCCTGCGGCCAACATCTCGTCATAGGCAACTAGGCCCATATAGCAGTGCCTGGTCTCCAGTTATCTTGGACCCCCTTGCTACTGGATCAAGACCTTGCTCAGCTAAGCCCGTATGGTTGCCGGTGAGTAATGACCACCCCACATTAAAAGAACTCACGCACAGGCATCTTCCACTCCGTTAACATGAAGTTCGGGACCTGGAACGTCAGGACCCTCATAGACAACTCCAACAGCGAAAGGCTGGAATGCCACACCGCCATAGTTGTCCGGGAACTTAGACGCTTTGATATCGACATCGCCGCCCTAAGCGAGACCCGCTGAGCAAGGGAAGGCCAGCTTGAGGAACAAGGTGGAGGTTACATCTTCTTCTGGAAAGGGAAACCAGAGGAAGAACGCCGTCTCCATGGAGTCGGCTTCGCCATCAAAAATGAACTGGTCAACCACCTCATAGAGTCCACCTGCGGGGCTAACGAACGCCTCATAACTCTTCGACTCACCTTATCCCGGAACCAGTGCGCCACAGTCATCAGTGTGTACGCCCCAACACTCGATGCAACAGATGAGGCCAAAGTGGGTTTTTATTCAAACCTCGAAAACTGTCCTGCGTCGCCGTGGGTGACAAACTGATCCTCCTCAGTGACTTCAACGCCAGGGTCGGCAAGGGCACAGACCTCTGGAGAGGCGGGATTGGCAGAGAATGGGTAGGGAAAGCCAACTCCAGCAGTACCTTACTCCTGACAAAATGTCTAGAACATGAACTCCTCATCACCAACACCTTGTTCCGCTAGGAGGACAAATACAAGGCATCGTAGCAACACCCTCACTCCAAACACTAGCACCTGCTCGACTATGTCATCATCCGAGCCAGGGATCGCAAGGACGTGCGCACCACCCGCACCATGACAGGAGCTGACGACTGCTGGATGGACCACCGCCTAATCCGATACATCATCGACATCAACATAGCTCCAAAGCGGAGGGGGCAGCAGAAGCAGTGCCATAAAAATGTCAATGCCGGGGCACTTAAAGACTCAGCTAAGAGAGCCCTATACAGCCAGCACCTCACAGCTAACCTGCCGTGCCTTGATGACCCTGAGACGCAGAATGCCCACAGCGCTTGGTCTGCCCTCCAGGCCTCCATAACCAGTGCCTGCAAAGAGACGCTCGGTTGCTCAACCAGGAAACACCAGGACTGGTTTGATGAGAATCATCAGGAGATCCAAGAACTAATAGATCGCAAGCGCAGGGCATTTCTGAGCCTTAAACAACAACCCAACGCGGGAGCAGCAAAGCAGCATTACAGTCGGCTCAAGGCTGAGGTCCAACAAAAAACCCGGGATCTAAAGAACAGGTGGTGGATGGAGAAAGCACAGGAGATACAGCAGCTGGCCGACAACCATGATGTGCGAGGATTTTTCATCGCAGTCAAGACCACCTATGGGCCAAACACCCAAGGCCCCACCCCACTGCTGGCCAAGAACGGGGAAACACTCATCAAGGACACTGAGGCAGTCAGGGCCCGTTGGAAGGAAGCACTTTGGAGATCTCCTCAATCGAGACTCTGCCTTTGACTCGAGTGTTCTCGATTCCATTCCGCAGCATGCTACCCGCCACCATCTCTGTAAGACCCCAACACTGCACAAGGTAGAAAAAGCCATAAGACAGCTTAACAACAACAAGGCTACGGGAGTGGATGGAATCCCTGCTGAGGTGCTAAAGTATGGCGGAAAGGCGCTGTTGGCGCGAATACATTACCTCATTTTTCTCATCTGGAGAGAGGAGAGTATGCTGGGAGATGCAGTGATCGTGATCATCTTTAAAAAAGGGGACAAGTCCGACTGCGGCAACTACAGAGGAATCTCCCTGCTATCAGCCACTGGGAAAGTTGTCGCTAGAATCCTCCTCAACCGTCTTCTCCCTGTGGCTGAGGAGCTCCTCCCGGAGTCACAGTGCGGATTTCATCCCCTACGGGGCACAACGGACAAGATTTTTGCAGCACGACAGCTGCAGGATAAATGCAGGGAACAGCACCAACCCTTATACATGGCCTTCTTCGACCTTACAAAGACCTTTGACACCGTCAACCGTGAGGGTCTATGGAGCGTCCTCGTCCGTTTCGGATGCCCCCAAAAGTACGTCACCATCCTCCGCCTGCTCCACGACGACATGCAGACTGTGATCCTTACCAATGGATTCATCATAGACCCAATCCATGTCCGGACCGGGGTCAAGCAGGGTTGCGTCATTGCTCCAACCCTCTTCTCAATCTTCCTCGCTGCCATGCTCCACCTCACAGTCGACAAGCTCCCCGCTGGAGTGGAACTAAATTACAGAACCAGTGGGAACCTATTCAACCTTCGCCGTCTCCAGGCCAGATCCAAGACCACCCCAACCTCTGTTGTCAAGCTACATTACGCGGAGGACGCCTGCGTCTGTGCACATACAGAGGCTGAACTCCAGGACATAGTCACGTATTTACTAAAGTATGGGCCTTATGCTAAACATCAGTAAGGCAAAGGTCCTCCACCAGCCTGTCCTCAGCGCACAGCACTGCCCCCCAGTCATCAAGATCCACGGCACGGCCCTGGACAACGTGGACCACTTCCCTTATTTCGGGAGCCTCCTATCAGCAAGAGCAGGCATTGACGACAAGACCCAACACCGCCTCCAGTGTGCCAGAGTAGCCTTCGGCTGCCTGAGCAAAAGAGTTTTTGAAGACCAGGCCCTCAAAACTGCCACCAAGCTCATGGTCTACAGGGCTGTAGTAATACTCGCCCTACAAATCCCCTGGGAGGACAGACGCACCAATGTTAGTGTCCTCGACCAGGCCAACATCCCCAGCATTGAAGCACTGACCACACTTGATCAGCTTCGCTGGGCAGGCCACATAGTTCGCATGCCAGACATGAGACTCCCAAAGCAAGCGCTCTACTCGTAACTCCTTCACGGCAAACGAACCAAAGGTGGGCTGCGGAAAAGTTACAAGGAGACCTTCAAAGCCTCCCTGATAAAGTGCAACATCCCCACTCCACCTGGGAGTCCCTGGCCAAAGATCACCCTAAGTGGAGGGAATGTGCATCCGGGAGGGCGCTGAGCACCTCGAGTCTCGTTGCAGAGAGCATGCAGAAATCAAGCGCAGGCAGCGGAAAGAGCGTGTGGCAAAACCAGTCCCACCCACCCCTTCCCTCAATGACTATCTGCCCCACCTGTGACAGAGACTGGTTCTCGTATTGGACTGTACAGCCACCTAAGAAATCATGTTAAGAGTGGATTCCGAGGGACTGCCTATGATGATGAGTATGCTGTATTCCAGTTATACAGTCTAGAATTAACATGAATTATCTTATTAAAAGTTTCTTGGAGTGAGCAGTGTCTCAGGAAGGTGGCCAGAGAGTAGTTGAAGCACCTTACACTAACTGGAACTGGAGAGATGTCGCTGGGTTCACAGAGCAAATCTGGTGGGACAAACACAGGACGATTCAACAATGACTGAAAAGGTATATTGAGAGCCCATCAGTCCAGGATTTTGCCACGGTGAGAGTCCAACCATCTAATGTGAGGTGTTCAACATCTGTTATAAGGCTCAGCCCTTTGATGTGGTGTTGAACATAGCTTTTTATTCACGTGAGTCTTGCCCATACTTTGCCTGGGTGTGCTTGACACATCTAGAAGGATTTTTATTCAGCATTGAGCCATCCTGTACCCGAGTTGGTGTGCTCCTTTGTGTAGTATTAAGTGAGCTGTAGGCTACATTGACCACATGCTGTATCTGAGTTGGCTGTACTTGATCAAGCAATTTACACAATGCTTTATACAATATTTAACCCATGCTTTACCTGCCCTGGGGTATTTGACGATTACAATATTCCATTACGTGCCAAAATTGGGACTATTCCAAAGATCTACTGGGCAACCTTTCACCTTCCGCTATCCATAAATTTGTGCTCTTTGTGCTCATCCAAAACTGTATCGTAACCTGCACCGGTCCTGTTCACCTAATTCATGCACCAGATCTGGTGTTGAACAAGACTCCCAGGGGGAGAAATTCATTTAGGGTGGCAACTTTTTAAACTTTGAAACTTTTGACCAGGTGCAAAGGAATCTGAACTTCTTCTAAATTGGGCTTTAGCACTCCATGAAGGAAACCGGTGGTAAATCAAGCGCTAATGACCTCAGAGGGGCGCTACAGGGCGCTACCACCAGAGCACTATCCAATTTCATTCAGCAATCATTCTTTAATCCTTCACACTGGCTCATTCCAACTCTTAAATGGGAGGTTCTATCAAGCTGCAGCTGTGCATTTTCATCGTTCTTCCAACTGAAGTCGACCCGAGTCCAACTGAGCGACCACATGGCTATGGCTGCTCCAAATCCAGATCAAAGGGAGAAAGTTTGTCAGTTTAATAATGCTGCTTTGGAGGCATTGATGGGGCCACTGGAAGAAAGGAGGGAAGCGCTGTTCCTGGCAAGTGGAAGGAGGCCTTCTTGAACCACTGCAGTCTGTGTGGCGAAGGTACTCTCATAGTACTGTTAGGGAGGGAGTTCCAGGATTTTGACCCAGCAATGATGAAGGAAGGGCGATATATTTCCAAGTCAGGATGGTGTGTCACTTGGAGAGCAACATGCAGGTGATGGTGTTCCCATGCGTCTGCCTCTACCACCCTTTCAGGCAGTGAGTTCCAGACCACCACCACTGGGTGAAGAAAGTTCCCCTCAAATCTCCTCTAAACCTCCTACCAATTACTTTAAATCTATGTCCCCTGGTTGTTGACCCCTCTGCTAAGGGAAATAGGTCCTTCCTATCCACTCTATCTAGACCCCTCATAATTTTATACATCTCAATGAGGTCTCCCCTCAGTCTCCTGTGTTCCAAAGAAAACAAACCCAGCCTATCCAATCTTTCCTCATAGCTAAAATTCTCCAGTTCAGGCAACATCCTTGTAAATCTCCTCTGTACCCTCTCTAGTGCAATCACATCTTTCCTGTAATGTGGTGACCAGAACAGTACGCAGTACTCCAGCTGTAGCCTAACTAACGTTTTATACAGTTCAAGCATAACCTCCCTGTTCTTGTATTCAATGCCTCGGATAATAAAGGCAAATATTCCATAAGTCTTCTTAACCACTAAATCTACCTGGACTGCTACCTTCAGGGATCTGTTGACCTGCACTCCAAGATCCTTTTGTTCCTCTACACTTCTCAGTATCCTACAATTTAATGTGTATTCCCTTGCCTTGTTTGCCCTCCCCAAATGCATTATCTCACACTTCTCTGGATTGAATTCCATTTACCACTGACCAGTTCATTGATATCTTCCTGCAGTCTATAGCTTTCTTCTTCATTATCAACCACTCAGCCAACTTTAGTATCATCCGCAAACTTCTTAATCATACCCCCTACATTCAAGTCTAAATCATTGATAGATACCACAAAAAGCAAGGGTCCTAGTACTGAGCCCTGCAGAACTCCACGGGAAACAGCCTTCCAGTCACAAAAACACCCATCAACCGTTACCCTTTGCTTCCTGCCTCTGAGCCAATTTTGGATCCAACTTGCCACTTTGCCTTGGATCCCATGGATTTTACTTTCGTGATCAGTCTGCCATGTGGGACCTTATCAAAAGCCTTGCTAAAATCCATATACACTACATCATAGGCACTGCCCTCATCGACCCTCCTGGTTACCTCATCAAAAAATTCAATCAAGTTAGTCAGACACGACCTTCGCTTAACAAATCCGTGCTGACTGTCCCCGATTAATCCGTGTTTTTCTAAATGAAGATTTATCATGTCCTTCAGAATCTCGGAGAACTGCTGCTGGATTACTCGGGGAGGTTAAGCGCCTGTTGGGACTCCTACCTCTGGCCACATTTTTTTATTTTCTCTGTGCCTCTGTTGCCTCCAATGTTGACGATGGAGGGCGAGGTCCAGTGCCAGTACAGCCTCCATGAAAGGATCCAAATATTGCAGTTTCAAATCTCCCCTCAATTAAACTCAAGAATCTTTATGAGCCAAAACACTCGTTAAACTCCAAAACGCTCAAATTGGTCTAAAGGCCTCTTTGCCAATGTGAAAGTAACAAGGCAGCAATGTTGGCCAACTAAAACCGGATGTTGACGTCTTTAGATAGCGCTCCTCCAGCCGACATCCAACTGAAAGCCGACTCCTCTACTGTCGTTGTTAATGGCAGGTGCAGAGGCAGGGGCAAGAAGGAATTTAGCATCTGGGGTGCTACCAGGGCGCTGCGCACGGCTATGAAGTCACGATCTCCAGGCGCAGGAGATCTGAGCGCAACGAATTACTGCCGCTACAAAACTCACGCCAAATTTAGTGGGAGTCGCTGATCTCGACGCGCCCGATCACACAGCCATTTGCGCCCCATTATCGCCCTCCCGGAGGTGCTAATGGGAGGTATAAACGAGCCCAATTTTGCCCCCTTCGAATTATAGTGGGACAAATTGGGTGCATTTGCACCTCCTATTGGCAGGGTGCTAATAGGGTGCAAATGACTTTGCCACTGGGCGCGATGCTGCTAATGACTCCTGCTAAATTGACGGAGTTTAGAGGTGGCACTACGGTATTGCGCCCTGATCTCTTGTGCCTGGAGATTGTAACGTCATCACCGTGCACATCTCCCTGTTAGCGTTCCGGCCCCGAAATTGGGCTTCTCCCCTGAAGCTGCACCGGGCGATAACAGCAAGTGTTTCCGGGGACGGCCGCTACCAGGGTAAAATTTAAAGGGGAGGTGACCGGCTGCTGCTGAAAAAAATCTGCAGTTTTGCTTGCTGCTCCGGTCGCGCTTTGGTCGCGGGATCCACGGCACCCCCACTCACGGGTGGTCCGGAGAGGTGGGTTCCTCATCTGCAGAGTATGCAGCTTGGACCCTTCCCTTTAATTCAGGGACGTGCCCCTCATACGCGGCAGTGCTAGGCGGCCCAGTGCGTAGCGATGCTGAGCCGTGCACCCCACTCCCACCCCTGGAAGGAAGTGGAGCGTTTTGTTTCGAGGTCAATTACCTGAATTTATCGTGAGGGGCGAGACTTCTGCGCCTGGCGTTATGTCTTACGCCTCGCGATGTTATGGCTCCCAAACGGGACGGTACTGAATTTCTAGGTCTTTGAATCATAGAATGATACAGCACAGAAGTGGCCATTCGGCCCATCATGTCTGTGTTTGTTAAAGCTATCCAACTAGTCCCACTCCCTTGCTCTTTCTCCATAGCCTGGTTATTGAATGTCACTATTGAACCTGCTTCTACCACCTTTTCTGGCAGTGCACTCCGGATCACAGCAACTTGCTGTGTAAAAAATAAGTTTCCTCATGTCACCTCTGGTTCTTTTACCAATGACCTTAAATCTATGTCCTCTGGTTACCGACCCCTCTGCCACTGGAAACAGCTCCTCCTTATTTACTCTGATTTTGAACACATCTATCAAACCTCTCCTTAACCTTCTCTACTCTAAGGAGAACAACCTCAGTTTCTCCCATCTCCATATAACTGTAATCCCTCATCCCTGGTACAATTTGAGTAAATCTCTTCTGCACCCTCTCTAAGGCCTTGACATCCTTCCAAACACAATATTCCAGATGAGGCCTAACCAGTGTTTTATAAAGATTTAGCATACCTACTTTGCTTTGGTACTCTTTTCCTCTATTAACAAACCCAAGGGTGCCATAGACTTTTTTTTTTAAACAGCCTTCTCAACTGGTCCTCCCACCTTCAGAGATTTGTGTACAGATACCCCCAGGTCTCTCTGTTGCTGCAACCTTTTAAAATGGTAACTTTTTTTCTTCAAGGTCTTGCATCTGTCAGGCACCTGTTGGAACTAGTTTCTCTGCTGGTCCAACATGTGGTTTGTGGGATGTGTGTTCCACTGTATGTCAGCACCCTTTGAGCAGTTTCAGAGTGACTGCTGTACAGGTTACCAGGATGCCCTGCTCCTACTGTGGGGTGCTGATCTGAGTGACATCATCCAGCGGGAGACAGAGAGGGGAAGTGGCTGAGTACAAACGCCAACCTTTCCCAGCACAACACAGGCAAGCAGTGGCCTGCGGGCAGAATTAGCTGAACGGAAAATGGGTCGGCAAGAGTAACGGTGAGAGATTTTGTTCCACAGGCTGCCCAGTGGCACTGTGTCTGCAACTCATCAGCATCATCATAGGCAGTCCCGCGGAATCGAGGAAGACTTGCTTCCATTCGAAAAGTGAGTTCGCAGGTGGGGCAGACAGTGGCTGAAGGAAAGGGTGGGTGGCAAGACTCGTTTGCCGCACACTCCTTCCACTGTCTGCGCTTGCTTTCTGCATGCTCTCAGCGACGAGACTCGAGGTGTTCAGCGCCCTTCCAGATGCACGTCCTCCATTTTGGGCGGTCTTGGGCCAGGGACGCCCAGGTGTCAGTGGGGATGTTGCACTTTATCAAAGAGGCTTTGAGGGTGTCCTTGAACCATTTCCTCTGCCCACTTGCCGATCGCTTGTTGTGTAGGAGTTCTGAGTAGAGCGCTTGCTTTAGGAGTCTTGTGTCAGGCATGCAGATGATCTGGCCCACCCAACAGAGCTGGTTGAGCGTGGTCAGTGCTTCGATGCTGGGGATGTTGGCCTAAGCGAGAACACTAACGTTGGAACTATCTGCATGATTCCTTGTAAAAATTGAGAAAGCTTTTATTGTGTATGTAGGCATTCTGTTAATGACACCACGAGGCAGGCGTATGGTACTTAAACTGTGAAGACTGTAGTTCTTTACTGCAGATCCTAGAGTGAGGACACCAAGAGGTGAGCTCCCTTTTATACTGGGTTACCTGCAATATCTCCAGCAGCAGCACCCTCTGGTGTACAGGTACAAGGTGAAGGTGCATTCAGTGTTATAACATTGTAGGCATGCATACATAACAACACTCCACCCTAAGCATTTTTCAAATCCTTATTGCCATGACCTGGAGAGGTGATCAGTAGTGAGCTGTGGGAGGTTGTGGTGAGGGTTGTGTGGGTACCGGGTGTGATCCCTTGTGCTTGAGGCTGGCCTCATACATTTCCCCCCCCTCACACACAGACCATGTGGGTGTCACTGTTGTGGGATCCCTCAGTGGTGGAGCCAGTGCAGTGGGTAGGGTATATACTCTGTAGAGTGGGTAAGTGGCGGTGTGTGGTGGTGGGAAGGGCCACAGGACTGTGTGGTCTCCTTGTCCTCCATTGGTGATGAAAGTGTGATCATCCCAGGGTCTGTCAGGAAAGCTGGAGGGTACTGGCCCCTCGCTCCTGGTGTTGGCCCTGGTGGCCAAGGGGTGTAGGGCCGATCTGGGGCAGGTTGCCAGTGGTGGTGGCTGTGCTGCCCATCGACCGCTGTCCCAGCAGTGGGTCTGCTCCCACTGGGTGTGTGTGAGCCCTTCCAGGGGCATCACATTTGTCCCAAAAGTCTAGGCTACATGGTCAGGTAGCCCACTGGACCTGGGGGTCTCCCACGGGGGGATTCCTCTGGCATTTACATTGTCCCTGTAGAACCCGGTGTCCTTTAACAGTCTACGTCCTGTATACAACACATTGGCTCCGATCATACATCGTCAAATCTACACTGTTATCTCTCGTTACATTGTTACTTACAGCATTTACATCACTTTCTTGTATCTCGGTCTCTCCATACATGGTTACATTTGTCATTTTAAAATTTCTATCATCATCATTAAGCATTACAAACTTGTTCTTAACATCACTTACACAAGCATTCATCACATTTTTCTCATCAGTTACTCCGGCATCACAATTCAACGTTACATTATTATACCTGCATTCGCTAACTGTATTTTTAACTTTAAAGTCCTTGTCATCTTTAGAGTGAAACTGTCTCTTTAAATTCTTTGGGTTACCGGTCTCCTTTAAGGGGGTCTTCCAATCCGGTTCGCCGTTGGTGCCACGTGTCGCTCCTCCAACGCTGTCCCTCGTGGTCTGGTCGTGGCCATTTTGATTTTAGGTTCTTCACCTCGTGGTGCGGCCGCCATCTTCTCGCTCTCCTCCAGGTAGGCTGTGGTGATCTTTTCCTTCTCAGCTACAGACGTCGGGAATCCACTTTTTTCGACGATATTCTTCCCCGAAGTCCTGCCACGGCCCGGAGGGTGAAGTCTGGACGTTCGGTTTTGGGGATCTCGCCATGGTATTGTGAAGTCATCGCCGCGCAGTCGAGCTGGAATGTAGGATTTCTAGGTGCAGCGATGGATCCAAGTTTGGGACTGTGTGGGATGTCGATTGCTGGAGCCCGGAGGCCGTCGTCACTTCGACCGACTTGGACCTGCATCATCCAACTTCGTCCCAGCAGCGTTGGACCATCGCTGGCAACGAACCACAGGAGGAGCTTGTTCATCACACCGCCCTGGGAGACCTGGACATCCACGCTGCCAACGACTGGGATTTTGCCTTCGGTGTAGTGAGTAGCTTCGCCTGGACAGGAGAGAGTTTTGGTTGATTGGCGGGATTGATCCAAAGTTTTTCAAACGTCGTCTGGCTCATCAAAGACAGGTTCGCCCCGTGTCGATCTCCATCGAAACTGGAACTCCGTTGATATCTACTTCCATCTTCCACGGGGAACTCTCGGTGGAGCAGGTATAAATTCCATACTCTTCTTCCAGGGGTTGAGCAGCTTCGTCTTCATCTGTGTCGGAGCTCAGGTGATCAGCCAACTCTTCAGCGTCGCGGTGAGTAAAGCTTTTTCTGCACATTCTCTGAAGGTGACCTTTCCCGTTGCAGCCTTTGCAGGTATAATCTTTGTAGTGCAACTGGTGGGTCCTGTGGATTCCTCCACAGCGCCAACATGGGGCTAGCCAGTTGGCCCCATGTGGTGAACTCAGGGTTGCGGGACTCGGGGCAGCACTTCTGCCTTTAGAAGTCGCCATTCGGTTCACTGCACTCGTCAGTTTAGAGTCCTGGGTGTGGGTCATCATTCGCTTGGAGTCGCTGACCGAAATCATGTAGGCCTGGATCACTTTAATTGCCTTCTGCAGGGTGACTGTGATGTCTGCAGAGAGCAGTTTGTGGAGGAGGCCCTCGTGGCTGATTACAATAACAAATATGTCCCTTAGTGCTTCGTTAAGGTGGTCGCCAAAAATCACACGGTGCAGCCAATCTTCTTACATCCGCAGCATACTTCGCAATTTCTTGGCCTTCAGGTCACCGGTGAGTGCACCCTTAATTCCCTTATTGGTTAAAAATCTATCTATCTTTGACTTGAAAACATTCAATGAGCTAGTCTCAACTGCTTCCTTGGGCAGAGAATTCCACAGATTCACAACTCTCTGGGAGAAGAAATTCTTTCTCAACTCGGTTTTAAATTGGCTCCTCCGTATTTTGAGGCTGTGCCCCCTAGTTCTAGTCTCCCCTACCAATGGAAACAACCTCTCTGCCTCGATCTTGTCTATCCCTTTCATGATTTTAAATGTTTCTATAAGATCACCCCTCATCCTTCTGAACTCCAAGGAGTAAAGACCCAGTCTACTCAATCTATTATCATAAGGTAACCCCCTCATTTCTGGAATCAGCCTAGTGAATCATCTCTGTACCCCTTCCAAAGCTAGTATATCCTTCCTTAAGTAAGGTGACCAAAACTGCACGCAGTACTCCAGGTGCGGCCTTACCAATACCTTATACAGTTGCAGCAACACCTCCCTGCTTTTGTACTCCATCCCTCTCGCAATGAAGGCCAACATTCCATTTGCCTTCCTGATTACCTGCTGCACCTGCAAACTAACCTTTTGGGATTTATGCACAAGGACCCCCAGGTCCCTCTGCACCACAGCATGTTGTAATTTCTCCCCATTCAAATAATATTCCCTTTTACTGTTTTCTCCCCCAAGGTGGATGACCTCACACTTTCCGACATTGTATTCCATCTGCTAAACCTTAGCCCATTCGCTTAACCGATCCAAATCTCCTTGCAGCCTCTCTGAGTCCTCTACACAACCCGCTTTCCCACTAATCTTAGTGTCATCTGCAAATTTTGTTGCACTACACTCTGTCCCCTCTTCTAGGTCATCTATGTATATTGTAAACAGTTGTGGTCCCAGCACTGATCCCTGTGGCACACCACTAACCACTGATTTCCAACCGGAAAAGGACCCATTTATCCCGACTCTCTGCTTTCTGTTCACCAGCCAATTCTCTATCCATGCTAATACATTTCCTCTGACTCTGCGTACCTTTATCTTCTGCAGTAACCTTTTGTGTGGCACCTTATCGAATGCCTTTTGGAAATCTAAATACACCACATCCATCGGTGCACCTCTATCCACCATGCTCGTTATATCCTCAAAGAATTCCAGTAAGTTAGTTAAACATGATTTCCCTTTCATGAATCCATGCTGCGTCTGCTTGATTGCACTATTCCTATCGAGATGTCCCGCTATTTCTTCCTTAATGATAGTTTCAAGCATTTTCCCCACTACAGATATTAAACTACCATTTAAATATGGGAAAGAAAAGAAAGGAACAATTTAATGTTCAAGTGAGTAGCACGACCATTAATTACAAATATAATCATAGTCACAAAAATATTCCCATTGTCTTCCAGTTACAGATTTGAGAATTAATATTGTAAGTGGTCTACACAGGGTGATCTTAAATGGAGTGCACGTAAACAGAGTGTAAGAGTTGGAAATTTGGAGGGAGTCGGATGTCAGTGCAGAGGGGGAAGGAGGTGTTGCTTTTTGCCTCTAATACTTGTAGTGCTTTGTGTTACAGGTAAATATTTAATGTCATCTTCCTATAACTTAAACTAGATCTAGTAATTAGCTAAACACTAAATTATAAGCTAAGTTAATCAGATACATAAACTCAAATTAATTAAATAAATAAAACAAGGTTATATAAGGATGGCAGTACAGGTGGTGTGCCACAACTGCAGCATGTGGGAGTTTGTGGACAGCATTGCGATCCCGGACTACCACGTCTGCAGTAAGTGGCTGCATCTCACGGAACATCAGCTCAGAGTTGTTGAGCTGGAATTCGAGGTGCAGACCTTGCGGGACATCAGGGAGGGGGAAAATTATCTGAACCCTTTATCCAGGAGGCAGTCACACTCCTTAGTCTAATTTTCACAGAGACTGAGCAAACCAAATTTATAGTAATAATGCAGAGGACGAGTTCATGGAATGCATTCTAGATCATTATGTTGAGGAACCAATTAGGTAACAGGCTGTTTTAATCTATCACTGTGCAATGAGACAGAGTTAGTTAATACCTTGCAATAACAGAGCCTTGGGGGTGCAGTGATCATAATATGATGAAATTTTCTGTTGAGTTGGAGAGTGATTTATTTAAGTCTGAAAGTAGGGTCTTAAATCTGAACAATGCAAACTACATATGTTTGTTTGAGAGGTGAGTTGGCTAAGGTAAGGTCAGTTGGGAAACTAGATTGAAAGGTATGACAATAGATAAGCAATGGCAAACATTTAAAGAAATAATACATAATTCACAACGAATATGCATTCCGTTAAGGAATTAAAAACCCTACGGGAAAAATGGTCCAACCGTGGCTACAAGAGAAGTTAAAGATAATATCAGATTAAAGGAAGAGGCTTATAATGTTGCCAAAAAGAGTAGTAAGCCAGAGGATTGGGAGGTTTTCAGCATTCAGCAAAGGAGGACCAAGAAATTGATAAAGAGAAAGAAAATAGAATGAGATAAACTTTGAAGTGACATAGAAACAGATTATACAAACTTCTATAGGTCTGTAAAAAGGAAGGGATTACAAAAGTAATTGTTAGCCCTTACAGGCGGAGACAGGAGAAATGATAATGGGGAATAAGAAATGGCGGAGATGTTAAACAAACACTTTTCATTACTTGGACAGGTTGGGTGTGGTGGCTCGGAACCTCTTTGTGGTTTTCCTCCTGAGAGCGAATTTCCATTAATGGCGTCTATTAACATGTTTCTCGGCCCTATTAAATGGTGCGGGTTTTATGGCATAATTGATGACTCATTGCCAGCGGGGATACTTAAAGCAGCCTTAGCCATGTTGAATTTGAAGGTTCATCTCGGAGTGTGCAGTCAGTTCATATCACCATCTTGTTAGTGCTTAGCCTTACATAGATGGCTTCATAGAGGCGGAGTGCTGCACCCAGGTTTTCAGATGATTCCCTACATAGTCTTGTGGAGGGATTCAGAGGACACAGGGGTGCCCTCTTCCCTGCTGATGGATGGAAGAGACTTCCCCATGAAACTAAAAGAGCCTGGTTCCAAATAGCTGAGGAGGTGAACAGCGGGGATGTAGTGAGGAGGGCTTGGGTGCAGAGTCGGAAACGCTTCAATGGTCTGATGAGATCAGGAAAGCTGAGTGCACAGCCACACTCAACTTCATCCAACTGTGCCCATCATCACATCCCCATCGCTCTGCCGTCCCAACCCTACTCCTACACATCATTACTCACACCAACTTACCCTGCACGTCCACCCATCCCTCTCTCTCTATGTACATACTCACATCCCCATCTGACTAACTATCCCTCACTCTCACCATCATCATAATGCACTCATACCAACTAACAACACACAAGGAGGGCACTTGTCATTGGCACTTTGGCATTGGCACCACACTCCCTCACATTCACCCTCTAAAGATGTGACCCACACATTCCTTACAGTCATGCCATTATTCTCACTCAAAGTTTTCTCTCCCTCCTTGCAGGAGAAAAGACCTCACAATAACAGAGATACGGAGAGAAACGGAAGTGGCCCTCTATCTGTCGCCACTTTGACAGCAGCAGAGGAGGTCGCCCTGGAGGTTTCAGTTGTCGCGGAACAGCTGGAGATGGGGAGACAGAGAAAGGGGGCTATCCCAGCAATCTCGTGACAGAATTACATCTCACACAGCCTGTTCTTCATGTGCATAATGGTATCATTACTCATTCTTAATATAACATTTCCAAATCATCTCTTCACTCTTCGACATGTCCATCAAGAGCCCCCCCTCCCCTTACTGTCCAGGCGGAAGAGGAAGAGCACTACTCAGAGGAGCCCCCAGATGCTAAGGATGCACCATCACCAGACACCAACACCAGTGCAGAGATGCACACCTCGTTGGGTGCTACACGAGGTAGCGTAGTATTGCTACCTGGTGTCTCACACATTACAAGTGAGCATGAGCAGATGATGGAGAGAGGGACAGCAGTGGAGACTCCTCGCCGGAGGGTGCAGGATGCTCCAAGCTTTGCGCAGTTTCATGCAGACACAGCCTCGGTGACCAGCCATAAAGAGGGCGATACTGGAGGTGTCGAAAGAAATGCAGGAGGCTCTGAGTCCATCTCCAACATGAACAGCACCATCTCGCAGGCGATGGCGAGTGACGGCTCTTCCATGGAAAGGATGGCCACCTGCATGGAGCAGCTAATGTGCCACTCACATGGCCACATGCTGTCGATGGAGAACATCTGGCAAAAGCTCATAGACCTCCTCTCTCGGAGGGATGTCAGCACAGACCTGGCTGTGCAGCAAGGTGCTCTCCAGCTCCTTGGCAGCAGGGAAGTGCAGGTGGCACATAAGAGGGGTGATGGTGAGAGGTAACATGGGAGTGGGGACTCCTCTCAAAGTGCTCACACTTCTCCCCCATTGCCTGCCCCTCAGTCTGAGTCCCACATGCTGCCCTGGATTACTTCTTGCAACACCCATGTGCTTGCCCTAGTGCATCTACTTCGGTGTCATTTTTCCTTACGTGTGCTCCTACGAGGTGCAAACCCTGTGGCTTCAGCAGAGGTAGAGGCAGGTTGCTGTCATGTATGTACTTTTGGGATCACTATCCACTAGATGGCGTCACTGTTGGAGGCCATTGGGCTGCACGCACCTGTGCACAGCCCAAGTACAAAAGGCCAGCCATTTTGTATTATTAGTCACTTTGGGTCTTAATAAAGCAGAGCCAAGGTCATAACTCTTGGAGTTAAACAGTACTCAGTCTAACAGTTATTTGGCGAAGAGGCAACATGTACCTTTGCATGCAAAAATGAGCACAATTGGATTGTTGGAGCGACTTGTGGAAGGAGAAGATTGGGCAGACTTTGTGAGCTGTTTGAGCCAGTTCTTCGTGGCCAACAAAATGGAGGAGGTCAGCGACACAGATCGGCGCCGGGCGGTGTTCCTCACAGTTTGAGGTCCAAAAATTTATGGTCTGATAAAGAATCTACTCCTGCCTGTGAGTCCAACAGAGAAGCTGTATGAATAATTGTGTACACTGGTACAGGACCACCTTAAGCCAGACGAAGGCATAAAGATTTTACATGCACGTTCGCTTAGAGGGCCAGAATGCAGCGGAATTCGTTGCCAACCTGAGATGTCTAGCGGGACCGTGTAAGTTTGGGGTTGCGTTGGCAGACATGTTGCAGGACCTCTTCGTAATCGGCATCAACCACGAGATGATCCTGTGTAAATTACTGGCGGTGGAGACGTTGGACTTGAACAGGGGCATCACGATCGCTCAGTCATGCATGACGACGGATATAAGTCTAAAGCAGATATCAGTGAAAAATCGAAACTCGGAAGTAATTTAAACATGATTGATTCAGCGTTTGGCACATGGCAAGGCCTACCCGACTTTGCACTAAAAACCTGTGGCTGCCCAAATTCCACCAGCGGAAATGCATCCGATTTCTCCGTGTTGACGTTGTAGGGGAAATCATCGGCACCAGCAGGTGGAGGATGATGGTCAGACTAGCACGGATCCGGATACGCAATCCAAGATACCAGTGGAGGAAGTGTATGGACTGTACTTGTTCCTAACTAAGAGCAAACCGATAATGATCAACGTGAAATTTAATGGAGTGCCGGTATCGATGGAACTGGACACGGGGACGAGTCAATCAATAATGAGCTAGAGGGCATTCGACAAGCTGTGGGATACTAAGGCTGTGAGGCCCAGGCTGAGTCCAGTCAATGCTAAGTTGTGCACATACACCAACGAGTTCATAATGGTGATTGACAGTGCCACAATTAAAGTGTCGTATGACGGTGCAGTTCACGAGTTACCGCTATAGATTGTCCCAGGCAATGGCCCAATGCTGTTCAGCAGGAACTGGCTCAAAAAAATCAGATGCAATTGGAACGACATCAAGGCATTGTCAACTTCACGGGAGCCAAGGTGCAGGTCCACGTGGACTCGGATGCGAGACTCATCCATCATAAAGCTCGGGCAGTTCCTTATATGATGAGGGAGAAGGTCGAAATCGAACTGGACAGACTCCAGCATGAAGGGATCATATCACCGGTTGAATTTAATGAATAAGCCAGCCCCATTGTTCCTGTGCTGAAAAGTAATGGCACAGTCAGGATCTGTGGCAACTACAAGGCTACGATCAACAGGGTTTCAAAACAGGATCAGTGCTCGTTAACGAAGGCTGATGACTTGTTTGCAACACTTTGGGGGGGAAGTAGTTCACAAAACTGGATCTGACGTCGGCCTACATGACACAGGAGCTGGTCGAGACGTCGAAGAGACTTAGGTGCATTAACACGCATAAAGGACTGTTTATTTACCACAGGTGCCCTTTTGGAATTTGCTCGGCTGCAGCAATATTTCAGAGGAACATGGAGAGTCTACTGAAGTCCGTTCCCAGAACCGTCGTGTTCCAAGATGACATCCTGATCACAAGTCATGACTCCGAAGAACATCTGAATAACCTGGAAGAGGTTCCACATCATCTGGACAAAGTGGGACTCAAACTGAAACGCTCGAAGTGCATCTTCATGGCACCAGAGGTCGAATTCCTGGGGAGGAAAATTGCTGCTGACGGCATCAGGCCCACGGATGCGAAAACCAAGGCCATCAAGAATGCACCCAAGCTGCAGAATGTGACGGAGCTGCGTTCGTTCCTGGGTCTACTCAACTACTTCGGTAACTTCCTACCTAAATTGAGCACCTTATTAGAACCACTGCACATGCTGCTAAGAAAAGGCGACAACTGGGTGTGGGGTGCGTCTCAAGATAGAGTTTTTGAGAAAGCCACTAATCTGCTTTGCTCTAACAAGCTGCTGGTACACTATGCTCCATGTAAATGTTTAATATTGGCCTGTGATGCTTCATCATATGGAATTGATTGCGTACTCCAACAAACTATTGAGTTGGCTAAACTTCAACCGTCGCATATGCTTCAATAAGTTTGTCTAAAGCGGAAAGAGCCTACAGCACTAGCCTGTGTCTATGGGGTTAACAAGATTGGTCAGTACCTGGTTGGTCTTCGGTTTGAACTGGAGACAGATCACAAGCCGCTCATTTCACTGTTCTCTGAAAACAAAGGTATCAATACCAATGCTTCATCCCGCATCCAGAGGTGGGCGCTGATATTATCCGCTTATGATTATGTCATTCGTCATAGACCTGGCATCGAGAATTGTGCCGATGCTTTGAGCCGTCTGCTATTGCCCACACCGGAGGTGGAAACACCATAATCGGTGGACCTAGTTATGGATGCTTTTGAGAGTGAAGAAACCCCTGTCACGGCTCAATAAGTTAAGACCTGGACCAGCCAGGACCCGATTTTATTGGTGGTGAAGAGTTGCATCCTCAAAGGTGATTGGTCTGCCATACCCAAGCAAATGTGCGATGAGACCAAACCTTACATTCATCGCAAAGACGGATTGTATACTGTGGGGTAATCGTGTTGTTATGCCCAAGAAAGGGAGAGAGAAATTTGTACATGAGCTACATAACACACATCCCGGCATGGTAATGATGAAAGCCATCGCCAGGTCTCATGTATGGTGGCCGGGAATTGACTCTGAGCTGGAATCATGTGTGCATCAGTGCAACACTTGCATGCAGCTCAGCAAAGCACCAGCGGACTCGCCGCTGAGTCGGTGGTCGTGGTCGTCCAAACCATGGTCCAGGATCCACATAGACTTTGCAGGTCCCTTCCTGGGGAAGATGTTTTTAGTTGTGGTGGATGCATATTCGAAGTGGATAGAGTGTATAATCATGTCATCCAGCACATCAACAGCTACCATTGAGAATCTCAGTGTCATGTTCGCGACGCATGGTCTGCCTGGCATCGCTGTTAGCGACAACGGATTGTGCTTCACCAGTCAGGAATTTCAAGAGTTCATGAAACATGTAAGGTCAGCACCAATCAAACCTGCATCCAATGGGCAAGCAGAATGTGCTGTCCAAATCATAAAGCAGAGTATGAAGCGAGTAACCCAAGAGTCACTGCAGACCCGCCTGTCATGCATACTGCTTAGTTACAGGATAAGACCACACACGCTTTCCGGGGTCTCGCCTGCTGAACTAATAATGAAGAGATGTTTTAAGACCAAGCTATCTCTTGTATACCCTGACTTGAATAATCATGTTGAATATAGAAGACAAAGTCAGCAAGGGTATCACGATCGCGCATCTGTGTCATGCGATATTTCTGTAAATGATCCTGTATATGTTCTGAATTATGGTCAGGGTCCCAAGTGGATCGTTGGTACTGTCATGGCCAAGGAGGGCAACAGTATTTATTGTCAAGCTCAAAAATGGACAAACATATGGATCAGACAAAACTGCGGCACACAGACAAACCGGAACAGTCGGAGGAAGAGACAATCGACGACCAACCAACCTACCCCCAATCACCAGAGGACTCAGTGGTCATCAGTGAATCGGGACTTTCAATCACTGACATGGCCATTACCACTCCCACCAGCCCAGCCACCAGTCGCAAAAGACTCTGAACCCTCAACCAAGGCTGGAGTTGAACTGAGACGGTCAACCCGGGAGTGTAAAACATGTGCGTGCAGCCCAAGTATAAAAGGCCAGCCATTTTGTATATTAGTCTCTTTGGGCCTTGATAAAGCAGAGCCAAGGTCATACCTCTTGGAATTAAACAGTACTCAGATTATTAGTTATTGCATACACAACAGTTGCTCACTTCCCTGCTGTGACTGTGCAGACATTTTTGATGGATATCCTCTGGGTTTTGGAGCCTCTGATGGCCCCGCCAAAGTCTGCACCTCCTGTGACTGTGCAGGAAGCAACACGCTCTATGTGCTGTGAGGGTTATTCGATGTGTCAGATTAATTACATCTCTCAGAATAGACTTATGTCCATTACCACAAAAAGGCACGCTTGGGTACAGGTCTTTTGTGATGAATCAGAACAGATTTTATGAAGTAGTTTCCTTGCAGTACAAAGAAAGACACATGAACAAGACAATAGTGACTGTCTATTCGTTGAAACCTCAACGGTAGGCCACTGAGTCACCGCGGTGCTTGTCTCTTGCTGTGTTCTATTGTCCTTCCTCTGCTTGGTCTGTAATCATGCTTCCCGAAAGTTGAGTAGCTGTAACTTTATACCCTTTTCCTCCCATACAAATGTTGTCAAAGTCTGCAAATATCTCAGGCTTATAATAGATCATTCTAACCGTAACCCGCTCACTCTCTATGTGATATGTAGTGCTTTCATAAGAACATAAGGCCATACGGCCCCTCAAGCCTGCTCCGCCATTCAACAAGATCATGGCTGATCTGATCATGGACTCAGCTCCACTTCCCTGCCCGCTCCCCATAACCCCTTATCGTTTAAGAAACTGTCTATTTCTGTCTTAAATTTATTCAATGTCCCAGCTTCCACTGCTCTCTGAGGCAGCGAATTCCACAGATTTACAACCCTCTGAGAGAAGAAATTTCTCCTCATCTCAATTTTAAATGGGTGACCCCTTATTCTAAGATCATGCCCTCTCGTTCTAGTCTCCCCCATCAGTGGAAACATCCTCTCTGCATCCACCTTGTCAAGCCCCCTCATAATCTTATACGTTTCGATAAGATCACCTCTCATTCTTCGGAATTCCAATGAGTAGAGGCCCAACCTACTCAACCTATCCTCATAAGTCAACCCCCTTATCTCCGGAATCAACCTAGTGAACCTTCTCTGAACTGCCCCCAAAGCAAGTATATCCTTTTGTAAATATGGAAACCAAAACTGCACACAGTATTCCAGGTGTGGCCTCACTAATATCCTGGATAGCTGTAGCAAGACTTCCCTGCTTTTATACTCCATTCCCTTTGCAACAAATGCCGAGATTCCATTGGCCTTCCTGATCACTTGCTGTACCTGCATACTATCCTTTTGTGTTTCATGCACAAGTACCCCCAGATCCCACTGTACTGTAGCATTTTGCAATCTTTCTCCATTTAAATAATAACTTGCTCTTTGATTTTTTTTCTGCCAAAGTGCATGACCTCACACTTTCCAACATTATACTCCATCTGCCAAATTTTTGCCCATCCACTTAGCCTGTCTATGACCTTTTGCAGATTTTTTGTGTCCTCCTCACACATTGCTTTCCCTCCCACTTTGTATCATCAGCAAACTTGGCTACGTTGCACTCAGTCCCTTCTTCTAAGTCGTTAATATAGATTGTAAATAGTTGGGGTCCCAGCACTGATCCCTGCAGCACCCCACTAGTTACTGATTGCCAACCAGAGAATGAACCATTTATCCCGACTCTCTGTTTTCTGTTCATTAGCCAATCCTCTATCCATGCTCATAAATTACCCCCAACCTCGTGAACTTTTATTTTGTGCAATAACCTTTTATGTGGCACCTTGTCAAATGCCTTTGGAAGTCCAAATACACCACATCCACTGGTTCCCCTTCATCCACCCTGTTTGTTACATCTTCAAAGAATTCCAGCAAATTTGTCAAACATGACTTCCCCTTCATAAATCCATGCTGACTCTGCCTGACCGAATTTTGCTTTTCCAAATGTCCTGCTACTGTTTCTTTAATAATGGACTCCAACATTTTCCTAACCACAGATGTTAGGCTAACTGGTCTATAGTTTCCTGCTTTTTGTCTGCCTTCTTTTTTAAATAGGGGTGTTACATTTGCAGTTTTCCAATCTGCTGGGACCCCCCCAGAATCCAGGGTATTTTGATAAATTACAACTAATACATCCATTATCCCTGCTGCTACTTCTCTTAAGACCCTAGAATGCAAGCCATCAGGTCCAGGGGATTTATCTGTCTTTAGTCGCATTATCTTACTGAGTAGCACCTCCTTAGTGATTGTGATTGTGTTAAGTTCCTCTCCCCCGACAGCCCCTTGACTATCCACTGTTGGAATATTTTTAGTGTCCTCTACCGTAAAGACTGATACATAATATTTGTTCAGAGTTTCTGTCATCTCCATGTTCCCATTACTAATTCCCCGGTCTCATCCTCTAAAGGACCAACATTTACTTTAGCCACCCTTTTCCTTTTTATATACCTATAGAAACTCTTGCTATCTGTTTTATATGTTGTGCTAGTTTACTTTTATGGTCTATATTCCCTTTCTTAATCATTTTTTTAGTCGTTCTTTGCTGACTTTTAGAAGCTTCCCAGTTTTCTGTCCTCCCACTAGTTTTGGCCACTTTGTATGCCCTTGTTTTTAATCGGATTCCTTTTTTCTTTAGTTAGCCACGGATGGCTATCTTTTCTCTTTCACCCTTTCCTCCTCACTGGAATATATGTTTCTTGAGAGTTGTGAAATATCTCCTTAAATGTACACCAATGTTTATCAACCATCCTACACTTTAATCTATTTTCCCAGTCCACTTTACCCAACTCTGCCCTCATATCTTCATAGTCTCCTTTATTTAAGCTTAGTACGCTGGTTAGAAATCCAACTTTTTCAACCTCCACCTGAATTTGAAATTCAATCATGCTATGACCACTCATTCCAAGGGGATCCTTTACGAGGAGATTGTTTATTAATCTTGTCTCATTACACAGGGCCAGATCTAAGATAGCCTGCCCCCTGGTTGGTTCCATTACATACTGCTCAAGGAACCCGTCCTTTATCTCTATGAACTCCTCCTCAAGGCTACCCTGACCAATTTGATTTGTCCAATCAATATGGAGGTTAAAATCACCCATGATTATTGCTGTTCCCTTTTGACAAGCCCCCACTATTTCTTGGTTTATGCTTTGACCAACAGAGTTGCTACTGTTAGGGGGCCTATAGACTATGCTCACCAGTGACTTTTTCTCCTTATTATTCCTTATCTCCACCCAAACTGTTTCAATACCCTTATCATTTGAGCCAATATTGTTTCTCACTATTGCAGTGATTCCATCCTTTATCAATAGAGCTACCCCACCTCCTTTTCCTTTCTGTCTGTCCTTCCAGATTGTCAAGTACTCCTGAATATTTAATTTCCAGTCCTGGTCACCTTGCTACTACATCTCTGAAATGGCTATTAGATCATACCCATTTGTCTCAATTTGTGCCGTCAACTCATCTATTTTGTTACAAATGCTACGTTAATTTAGACAAAGTGTCTTTAAATTTGTTATTTTACCCTTTTTTCCTGTTTGTTTCCTCTCTCTCCTTCAAACTCACTTTCTTTATTTTTGCTTTCTAATTCCAGCTTTACTCCCCTCCCTACTAAATCTATTTTCAGATTCCCATCCCCCTGCCAAGCTAGTTTAAACCCTCCCCAACAGCACTAGCAAACCACTCCGCGAGGATATTGGTCCTGGCTCTGTTGAGGTGCAACCCATCCGGTTTGTACAGGTCCCACCTCCCCCAGAAGCGGTCCCAGTGCCTGAGGAAACTAAATCCCTCCCTCCTGCACCATCTCTCCAGCCACGTATTCATCTGCTCTATCCTCCTACTTCACTAGCTTGTGGCACTGGGAGTAATCCGGAGATTACTACCTTTGAGGTCCTGCTTTTTAATCTCTCTCCTAGCTCCCTAAACTCTGCCTGCAGGACCTCATCCCTCTTTCTACCTGTGTCATTGGTCCCGATGTGGACCACGACCTCTGGCTGTTCGCCCTCTCCCCTCAGAATGCCCTGCAGTCTCTCAGTGACATCCGTGACCCTGGCACCAGGGAGGCAACATACCTTCCCGGAGTCACGTCTGCGGCCGCAGAAATGCCTGTCTGCTCCCCGACTAACGAATCCCTGACCACTATAGCTCTTCCATTCTTTTTCCTCCCCCCCGTGCAGCTGAGCCACCTGTGGTGCCGTGGACTTGGCTCTGACTGCACTCCCCAGAGCCACCATCGCCCCCACCGGTATTCAGAACAGAGTACAAGTTGGAGAGCGAGATGGACTTAGGGGACTCCTGCACTACCTGCCTAGTCCTCCTCTTCTGTCCAGGGGTTACCTAAACCCTATCTGCCTGTACACTCTTAATCTGAGGGGTGACCACCTCTAGAACTGTGCTATCCACGTCGCTCTCAGTCTCGCGGATGCACCGCAGTGACCCCAGCCGCCACTCAAGCTCCAAAACGCAGAGCTCGAGTTGGTGCAGCTGGAGACTCCTCCTGCACATGTGGTCGCCCTGGCTACGCGAAGCATCCGGGACTTCCCACATGCCACAGGATGTGCAATCCACGGGACTGAGCTTCACTGCCATCCCTCTAGTTACACTCGTAACTATCAAGTAGAACTAAACTCTAAACCTTAGCACAACACACCCAACCGCTACTCAGCAACAGCCGATTTAATTAACTGGCTCTCCTTAGATAATAAAGATCACATATATTTACTTGCAGATCCTACTTACAACAATGCCAAAGGTTTCCCACTGAAAAGTTAAAGAAAAATACTCACCAATCCACCAGCCAATCACTTATCTGCTTGGCTGTGACGTCACACTTGGATTTTTTAACTTTTTGACCCTGCACCAGCTGGCTCCTCCAATGGCTGGGCCCTTTTATCTGGGCCTCGATCTCCCGCTCCTTCTTGAAGGACTGTGTCACAGAATTAATTAATCAGCTTGGATGGACAAAATGTGACTTTTTACTTATTCATAATTATTTTGCCTTCACCATTGAGGTTCTCAATGAAGGTCTTTCAGCAAGGTCATAGAAGAAAGTTTCCATCAGCCTCGACACATTTCAGTCGCTTTTATCACATCCAAATTAAACCTGACCATCAGCAATAAAGTAATGCAACAACAACCTAACTATTTCCCAGCAGTCCCTCTCAGCATCTACACCATACCTGCGATGTGTAGAGCTGCAGCACTCTGAACCCTTCTCCCTGCCGCCCGACTCACGGCCAGGTCAGACCTGCTTTTTGCGAGCGGTCCTTCTGGCGGGCGGCAGGTTGATCTGAGGCCAGCGTCCCTGACCAAAATGGCCGATTTGCAGCATCCGGCATGGGCGGGCGCATGACATCACACCGGCGGGTCCTTCCGCGACCAATCTCGCGCTGGGCGGAACCTGGATGGCAGATGGGCAGTTCTGGAGGAACCGCCCAAAAAACATACATTTCTGGCGGATCCTCAGTGGCTGCCGGTGCAACTTCAACCAAATTCGGCCCCCATGGTCTTTGAATCACAGAATGGTACAGCGCAGAAGAGGCCATTCATCCCATCATGTCTGTGCTGGCTGTTTGGTAAAGCTATCCAATGAATCCCACTCCCTTGCTGTTTCTCCATAGCCCTGTACTTCTTTTACCCTTCAAGTATTGATACAGTTTTCTTGAATGTCACTATTGAACCTGCTTCTACCACCTTTTCTGGCAGTGCATTCTGGATCACAACAACTTGCTGTGTAAAAAAATGTTTCCTCATGTCACCTCTGGTTCTTTTACCAATTACCTTCAATCTATGTCCTCTGGTTACCGACCACTCTGCCACTGGAAACAGCTCCTCCGTATCTACTCTGATTTTGAACACATCTATCAGATCTCTCCTTAACCTTCTCTATCCAAGGAGAACAACCTCAGTTTGTCCTGTCTCTGTATAACTGTAATCCCTCATCCCTGGTAAAATTCGTTTAAATCTCTTCTGCACCCTATCTAAGGCCTCGACATCCTTCCTAAAGTGTAGTGCCCAGAATTAAACAAAATATTCCAGATGAGGCCTAACCAGTGTTTTATAAAGGTTTAGCATACCTACTTTGCTTTGGTACTCTTTTCCTCTATCAACAAACCCAAGGATGCCACAGACCTTTTTAACAGCCTTCTCAACTGGTCCTCCCACCTTCAGAGATTTGTGTACAGATACCCCCAGGTCTCTCTGTTGCTGCAACCTTTTAAAATGGTAACTTTTTTTCTTCAAGGTCTTGCATTTGTCAGGTCCCTGTTGGAACTAGTTTCTCTCTTGATCCGACATGTGGTTTGTGGGATGTGTGTTCCACTGTATGTCAGCACCCTTTGAGCAGTTTCAGAGTGACTGCTGTACAGGTTACCAGGGTGCCCTGCTCCTACTGTGGGGTGCTGATCTGAGTGACATCATCCAGCGGGAGACAGGGAGGGGAAGTGGCTGAGTACAAGCGCCAACCTTTCGCAGCACAACACAGACAAGCAGTGGCCTGCGGGTAGAATTAGCTGAACGGAAAATGGGTCGGCAAGCGTAACGGTGAAAGATTCTGTTCCACAGGCTGCCCAGTGGCACTGTGTCTGCAACTCATCATCATCATTAATATGTCTTTACTATACAGTATAAATGCACATGAGGTCCATACTTGAGAAAAGATCACTCTGTGACCAGTTACCTTTATTACCAAGACCTCAAGAGAGAGACGGTGGGTGGAGCTTCCCCTTTTATACCAGAAAGTCCAGGTTAGGAGTGTCTTCCACAAGTTCACCCCTTGTGGTCAGTGTTCTCAAGGTATACAACTTAGGTCAGCTTATACATGGGTTACAATGATAGTTGAATACATGACATCACCTCCCCCACAAAGTCTTATTGGGATCACAGGTTAAGTCTCTCTGGTGGTTTACGCTCCCTTGCAGAGCGCCTGAGTTGGGGCTCCGGTTGTTGGGCGCTGGCCTGAGTTTCTGCTGTTTGCGGTGCCTCAGACCTGTCCAGACTGCCCACAGTGACTGGGCTCTCCTCCACTTGGTTCTGGTGTTCGATCACCTGTGGTGGAGTAAACTCTATGTCGTGTTCTTCCTCTGCTTCTTCTATGGGGTTGCTGAACCTCCTTTTAGTTTGATCCATGTGTTTGCAGCAGATTTGTTCCCCTCTTTGGCAATCACAGTGCCTGCAAACCATTTGGATCCTGCAGCGTAATTAAGGACAAAAACAGGGTCATTTACATCAATACATCGCGCCCTTGCATTCCTGTCATGGTAGTCACATTGTGACTGATGCCTGCTCTCATCAATTTCTTTCATAGTAGGGTGTATAAGGGATAACTTGGTTTTGAGCATCCTTTTCATTAGCAGCTCTGCGGGTGGAACCCCTGTGAGCAAGTGTGGTCGGGATCTATTGGCCAACAGGAGGCGTGATAAGCGGCTTTGTAGGGAACCCCTTGGATTCTGAGCATCCCCTGTTTGATTATCTGCACTGCTCGTTCCACCTGGCCGTTTGAGGCCGGCTTGAACGGTGCCGTTCTGACATGGTTGATTCCATTGCCTGCCATGAAGACCTGGAATTCAGTGCCCATGAAGCACGGGCCATTGTCGCTGACCAAGACATCAGGTAGACCATGGGCGGCGAACATTGCCCGTAGACTTTCTACAGTGGCAGAGGATGTGCTTGAATTTAAAATGGCACACTCAATCCATTTGGAGTAGGCGTCTACTACAACCAAAAGCATTTTTCCCATGAAAGGACCTGCGTAGTCCACATGGATGCGTGACCATGGCTTGGCGGGCCAGGACCAGGGGTTAAGAGGGGATTCCCTGGGTGCGTTGCCCAGCTGAGCACACGTGTTGCACCTGCGAACACAAAGTTCCAGGTCTGCATCTTGACCTGGCCACTAAACGTGTGACCTGGCAATTGCCTTCATCATGACAATGCCCGGGTGCTCATTGTGAAGTTCTCTGATAAACACCTCTGTGCCCTTCTGGGGCATGACTACTCGGTTTCCCCACAGTAGGCAATCGGCCTGAATCGAGAGTTCATCCTTACGCCTATGAAACGGTTTAAACTCCTCAGGGCATGCTCCGTACGTGGCTGCCCAGTCCCCATTCAGGACACATTTCTTAACTAAAGACAGTGGCAAGTCTTTATTTGTCCAGACTTTAATCTGACGGGCTGTCACAGGTGAGCCTTCGCTTTCGAAAGCTTCAACAGCCATGACATTTCAGCATCATGCTCAGCTGCCCCTTCAGTAGTGGCAAGTGGTAGCCTGCTGAGTGCATCGGCACAGTTTTCAGTGCCCGGTCTGTGCCGAATTGTGTAGTCATAGGCGGCTAACGTAAGTGCCCACCTCTGTATGCTGGCCGACGCATTCGCATTTATGGCCTTGTTGTCAGCCAAAAGAGACGTTAGGGGTTTGTGATCTGTCTCCAGCTCAAATTAACTGTCAAACAGGTACTGGTGCATTTTTTTTACTGCATATACACATGCAACCGCTTCCTTTTCTCCCATCCCGTAGCCCCTTTCCGCCCGGGACAGACTTCTGGAGGCATAAGCTACCGGCTGTAACTGGCCATTGGCATTCACATGCTGCAACACACACCCGACCACATAGGATGACGCATCGCACGTTAAAACAAGTTTCTTACACGGGTCATATAACGTTAACAGTTTGTTGGAGCATAACAAATTGCGTGCTCTATCAAAAGCCCTTTCCTGGCTGTCCCCCCAGACCCAATCGCGACCTTTGCGTAGGAACACGTGTAGCGGCTCTAACAGCATGCTCAATTTGGGAAGAAAGTTACTAAAATAGTTCAGGAGCCCCAGGAACGAATGCAGCTCCGTCGTGTTACGGGGTCTGGGTGCTCTCTGGATCGCTTCCGTTTTGGACGCAGTAGGTCTGATCCCATCTGCTGCTACCCTCCTCCACAGGAATTCTACCTCTGGAGCTAAGAAGATGCACTTCGCCTTTTTCAGTCGCAACCCTACCCGGTCCAGTCTGTGTAGCACTTCCTCCAGGCAAAAAAGTATCGCGACCCATGATGAGGATGTCGGCTTTAAAACCACCGTCCTTGGAATCGACTTGAGGAGGCTTTCCATATTTCGCTGAAAAATCGCGGCGGCTGAATGAATCCCGAATGGATATCTGTTGTACTCAAACAACCCCTTGTGTGTCGTGATGGTGGTCAGCTTCTTCGACTCACTCGCCAGCTCCTGGGTCATGTAAGCTGAGGTCAGGTCCAATTTTGAAAAAAGTTTGCCACCGGATAGCGTCGTAAAGAGGTCCTCCGCTCTCATTAGCGAGTACTGGTCTTGGAGTGACACCCAATTGATGGTGGCCTTGTAATCTCCACATATCCTGACCGACCCATCCACTTTGAGCACCGGCACGATTGGGCTCGCCCAGTCACTGAATTCGACTGGCAAGATGATGCCTTCCCTCAGCAGGCGGTCCAATTTGCATTCTATCTTTTCCCGCATCACGTAGGCACCGCTCTGGCCTTGTGGTGTACTGGCCTGGTGTCCGGGTTTATGTGAATCACTACCTTGGTCCCCATGAAAGTGCCGATGCCGGGTTGAAATAATGAGTCAAATTTGTCCAGGATCTGTGAGCATGATACTCGCTCCACAGAAGAAATTGCATTGACATCGCCCCATTTCCAGTTCATGACAGCAAGCCAACTCCTCCCCAGTAGTGCGGGACCGTTCCCCGGGACAATCCAGAGTGGCAACCTGTTCTCCGAATCTTTGTGGGTCACGACTACCGTGGCGCTGCCGAGCACCGGAATGATCTCCTTTGTATATATCCGTAGCAGTGCGTCAATCAGCAATAATTTTGGCCTCCTGGCCTTGGACGCCCACAACCTTTCGAACTGTTTGATATTCATCAGGGACTGGCTGACCCCCGTGTCTAGCTCCATTAATACTGGGATGCCATTGAGGAACACTTTCATCATTATCGGTGGTGTCCTGGTATATGATTTGTATATGTGCTCCACATGAACTCGCTGAACTTCAGCTTCCAGCGATTTCCCCCAGTATTCATTTGGCCTCATAGGGCTTACATCGGGCCCGTCCTCTTTGTACTTCAACCTGGCTGCAGGCTTCCTGCACATACGCGCCAAGTGACCGCTGACGTTGCAGTTTCTGCAGGTATATTGCTGATACCTGCAAGCTCTGGCTGGGTGTTTGCCTTCACACCTTCAGCATGAGCTGGAGGCCCCATTGTTGGAAACAAAAGGTCCATTATCAGGCGATCGTCTCTGACTGTCTCTGTAACTGTCCTTAAGCGCACCGTTAACAGGTGTTGATGGCCCCATTACTGGCCGCATTGTCCATTGCGATGGCATGAATCGCCGTTCAGCTAGCCATTGTCTCTGTTGAATTCCCCCTTTGGGTTCGACTGCATGCTGAGGCATGTCCGATTGCCCTTGTCTGCCTAGAGAACTGTGTGCCGCGTTAACAATGTTGACTCCCTGGTCATTTGCTGCATTTGAGCAAAGACTTTTGCCATAAATCATTCTGGTCTCTTCCTCCCCTGAGATAATTGTCTGGGCATCATAGCCGGCACTTCCAAGGTCAAGTCTTTGGTCTCAATCAGTTTCCTGAAAACCCCAGCCTGCCCAATGCCCTCAATAAAAAAGTCTTGCAGCATCTCCGCTCTGTATGCATCTGGGAACTTACATTGGCTCACCAGTCACCTGAGATCTGCCACAAAGTCTGGAACGCTTTGCCCTTCTCGCCGCCGGTGCGTGTAAAACCGGTGTCTCGCCATGTGCATGCTGCTCGCCGGTTTAAGGTGTTCCCCGATCAACTTACTGAGCTGTTCAAACGTCTTGTCCGCCGGCTTCTCTGGCGCTAGAAGGTCCTTCATCAGGGAGTACATTCTGGATCCACAAACTGTCAGGAGATGAGCCCTGCGTTTGTCGGCCGAATCCTGTCCCAACCATTCCTTAGTGACAAAACTTTGCTGTAGTCTCTCAATAAAGTTGTCCTAATCATCGTCAACACAGTACCTCTTTTCTGTGCTGCTAGTGGCCATGCTCGCATGGTTTACATCTCAGTTTCTCGTCGCCAATAATATGTCCTTACTATACAGTATAAATGCACACGAGGCCCATACTTGAGAAAAGATCACTCTGTGACCAGTTACCTTTATTACCAAGACCTCAAGAGGTAGACGGTGGGTGGAGCTTCACCTTTTATACCAGAAAGTCCAGGTTAGGAGTGTCTCCCACAAGTTCGCCCCCTGTGGTCACTGTTCTCAAGGTATACAACTTAGGTCAGCTTATACATGGGTTACAATGACAGTTGAATACATGACAATCATCATAGGCAGTCCCGCGTAATCGAGGAAGACCTGCTTCCACTCTAAGAGTGAGTTCTCAAGTGGCTGTACAGTTCAATGCGGGAATTACAGTCTCTGTCACAGGTGGGGCAGACAGTGGTTGAAGGAAAGAGTGGGCAGGGAGCCTGGTTTGCTTCACGCTCCTTCCATTTTCTGCGCTTTGTTTCTGCATGCTCTCGGCGAGGAGACTCAAGGTGCTCAGCGCCCTCCTGGATGCTCTTCCTCCATTTTGGGCGGTCTTGGGCCAGGGATTCCCAGGTGCCAGTGGGATGTTGCACTTTTTTAAGGAGGCTTTGAAGGTGTCCTTGAAATGTTTCCTTTGCCCACCTGGGGATCGCTTGCAGTGTAGCAGTTCCGAATAGGGCGCTCGCTTAGGGTGTCTCGTGTTGGGCATGCAGATGATGTGGCCTGCCCAGTGGAGCTGGTCGAGCATGGTCAGTGCTTCGATGCTGGGGATGTTGGCCTGAGCGAGAACACTGACTTTGGAACTATCGCCATGATCACTTGTAAAAATTGAGAGAGCTTCACTCTGTAAACTACTCATGATGTACTTGCTCTGGCAGTGTTTGATGGGACCGTATAGAAGGAGTTTTATCTGTATCTTACCTGTGCTGTATAGGACCTGGGAGTGTTTAACGCGACAGTTTAAAGGGAGCTTTACCCAATATTGTCCATGATGCCAATTCCAATTATTGCTTCGATGATCCCTTGACTTATTGCTTCTGATGCCCATTCCGGTTTAATAATTTAATAATACTAGTTTTTGTTAGTAACATTAACATAGGTAAGCATACAGTTTTAGAAAGAATTAAGAACTTGAAAATAGATAGAGCAGCAGGGCCGGATGATATCCACCCGAGGATCCTCCGTGAGGTGGGACATGTGCTGTGTGAGCCCCTCTGGGAGATGGGACATGTGCTGTGTGTGTGAGCCCCTCCGGGAGTTGGGACATGTGTTGTGTGAGCCCCTCTGGGAGATAGGACATGTGCTGTGCGAGCCCCTCCGGGAGATGGGACTTGTGCAGAGTGAGCCCCTCCGGGAGATGGGACATGTGCTCTGTGAGCCCCTCCGGGAGATGGGACATGTGCTGTGTGAGGGTCCTCCGGGAGATGGGACATGTGCTGTGCGAGCCCCTCCAGGAGATGGGACATGTGCTGTGTGAGCCCCTCCGGGAGATGGGACATGTTCTGTGCGAGCTTCTCCGGGAGATGGGACATGTGCTATGTGAACCCCTCCGGGAGTTGGGACATGTGCTTTGCGAGCTCCTCCGGGAGATGGGACATGTGCTGTGTGAACCCCTCCGGGAGATGGGACATGTGCTGTGTGAGCCTCTCCGGGAGATGGGACATGTGGTGTATGAGCCCCTGCAGGAGATGGGACATGTGCTGTGCCAGCCCCTCCGGGAGATGGGCATGTGCTGTGTGAGCCCCTCCAAGAGATGGGGCATGTGGTGTGTGAACCCCTCCGGGAGATGGGACATGTGCTGTGCGAGCCCCTCCGGGAGATGGGCATGTGATGTGTGAGGGTCCTCCAAGAGATGGGACATGTGCTGTGTGAGCCCCTCCGGGAGATGAGACATGTGCTGTGTGAGCCTCTCCAAGAGATGGGACATGTGCTGTGTGAGCCCCTCCGGGAGATGGGACATGTGCTGTGCGAACCCCTCCGGGAGATGGGACATGTGCTGTGTGAACCCCTCCGGGAGATGGGACATGTGCTGTGCGAGCCCCTCCAGGAGATGGGACATGTGCTGTGCGAGCTCCTCCGGGAGATGGGACATGTGCTGTGCGAGTCCCTCCAGGAGATGGGACATGTGCTGTGTGAGCCCCTCCGGGAGATGGGACATGTGCTGTGTGCACCCCTCCGGGAGATGGGACATGTGCTGTGTGAGCCCCTCCGGGAGATGGGACATGTGCTGTGTGAGCCCCTCCGGGAGATGGGACATGTGCTGTGCGAGCTCCTCCAGGAGATGGGACATGTGCTGTGCAAGCCCCTCCAGGAGATGGGACATGTGCTGTGTGAGCCCCTCCGTGAGATGAGACATGTGGTGTGTGAACCCCTCCGGGAGATGGGACATGTGCTGTGTGAACCCCTCCGGGGGATGGGACATGTGCTGTGTGAGCCCCTCCAGGAGATGGGACATGTGTTGTGTGAGCCCCTCCGAGAGATGGGACATGTGCTGTGCGAGCTTCTCCGGGAGATGGGACATGTGCTGTGTGAACCCCTCCGGGAGATGGGACATGTGCTGTGTGAACCCCTCCGGGAGATGGGACATGTGCTGTGTGAGCCCCTCCAGGAGATGGGACATGTGTTGAGTGAGCCCCTCCGGGAGATGGGACATGTGCTGTGCGAGCTTCTCCGGGAGATGGGACATGTGCTGTGTGAACCCCTCCGGGAGTTGGGACATGTGCTTTGCGAGCTCCTCCGGGAGATGGGACATGTGCTGTGCGAACCCCTCCAGGAGATGGGACATGTGCTGTGTGAGCCCCTCCAGGAGATGGGACATGTGTTGTGTGAGCCCCTCCGGGAGATGGGACATGTGCTGTGCGAGCTTCTCCGGGAGATGGGACATGTGCTGTGTGAACCCCTCCGGGAGTTGGGACATGTGCTTTGCGAGCTCCTCCGGGAGATGGGACATGTGCTGTGCGAACCCCTCCAGGAGATGGGACATGTGCTGTGTGAGACTGGAAAATGATGTATAACTTAGATAAGTGCAGTGTTATGCATGTGGGCAGGGAATTGCTCAACATTCATACACCCTCCAGGGAAAGGCATTAAAGATGGTGGGGATAGAAAGAGATTTGGGCATTCTAGTGCACACATCCTTAAAGGTACATGAGCAATGGCATGCAGTGATAGCTAGAGCAAATAATGTAATGGGGTGTATCCATAGGACAAGTGAGTATAAGACGAGGCGTACTGAGGCGTACAAGACCTTAGTCAGGCCGCACGTGGAATACTGTGTCCAGTTTTGGTCTCCTCACATGGTGGGTGATATTGAGGCTCTGGAAAGGGTGCAGAAGAGGGCCACTGGATGAATTCAAAGTCGAAAGCATCTTGGTTATCAAGATAGGTTAAAAGAGTTGGGACTCTTTACCTTAGAGCAGCGTAGACTTAACGGGGGATATGATTGAGGTTTATAAGATCATGAAGGGAATAGACAGTGTTCCAGCTGACAGTTTATTTCAATGAAACAGGTTAGGCAGGACCAGGGGTTGTACAGGGCTAGATCTAGGTTAGATGTCAGGAGGTGGTTCTTTTCCCAGAGAACAGTAGACCTCTGGAACAAGCTGCCGTTTCATGTGGTGGATGCAGACTCACTGAATTCCATCAAGCGACGGAGATCACCTCTTACAGAAGGTAGGTACTGCAGGGAATTTAATGGCCAGACTGATCTCCTTGACTAGTTTTGATCGCCTAGATTGGTTGGAGAGGAATTTCCCACATTCTTTTTCCCAAATTGGCCTGGGTTTTCTATCTGGTGTCTTGCATGTCCCAGGAGATCTCATGTTTTCAAGTGGGGTGGAGTGTATATGTTGTGATACACAAGGTATCGCAACTGTGTGGGACAGGCTCGCTGGACCAGGTGGTCTTTACCTGTCCGGCATTGTTCGTATGTGCGTATGTTAAGGGGAATAGACTGGTTTCAGAACAGAGCAGGTTGCTTCACTCCAGCACCATTCCCTCAAACTGCATTTCTCACTGACAAAGCAAGAGGGAGACATACTGTGTGATATTAAGAGAAGGGAGACTTTAAGGTGTATAAAGCAAGAGGTGGAGGATGGGAGAGAGAATTCATAATGATTAATTTTGGGAGGCTGTGCTCCCTGCCTGGAGCGGGGTTAGAGATAGGACTGCTTGTACTGCCTGCGCTCATGCCCAGTGAGACTGGACACCAGAAGCAGAGGCTGGTCATGTGACCCTATAACACACCTTGTGGGAGGGGCTTGGCTGCTTTGTGACATCCTGGCTACTGTGTGATTGGTTCCTGGCTCCATTGTGATGTCACCTGGAGACAGGTTTACGCCCCTGGTTACACAACATCAGTTGCGGTCACTGTGGGAGGAGCTGGAGTTGGCAGCAAATATTGTGAGTGGGTTTATTCCATTTAAAAATGGGAAAGAAAAGAAAGGAACAATTTAATGTTCAAATGAGTAACATGACCATTAATTACAAATATAATCATAGTCACAAAAATATTTCCATTGTTTTCCAGTTACAGATTTGAGAATTAATATTGTAAGTGGTTGACACAGGGTGATCTTAAATGGAGTGCACGTAAACAGAGTGTAAGAGTTGGAAATTTGGAAGGAGTCGGATGTCAGTGCAGAGGGGGAAGGAGGTGTTGCTTTTTGCCTCTAATACTTGAAGTGGTTTGTGTTATAGGTAAATATTTAATTTCATTTTCTTATAACTTAAAAAATATCGAGTAATTAGCTAAACACTAAACTATAAGCTAAGTTAATCAAATGCATGAACTCAAATTAATTAAATAAATAAAACAAGGTTATATAAGGCTGGCAGTACAGGTGGTGTGCCACAACTGCAGCATGTGGGAGTTTGTGGAGAGCATTGCGATCCCGGACGACCATATCTGCAGTAAATGTCTGCATCTCAAGGCACATCAGCTCAGAGTTGTTGAGCTGCAATCTGAGTTGCAGACCTTGCGGGACATCAGGGAGGGGGAAAATTATAGGCAGTCACACCCCTTAGGTTAGATAATAGTACAGGTCTGTTTAGTGGTCAGGGACAAGATGGTGTGACTGCGACTCACGCAAGTAAGTGGACTCCAGCTTCAGTGCTGGAGGAGACTTGGCATTTTCCCTTATCCAACAAATATCATGGTCTTTCTGCCTTTGTGGGTAAGGGCAAAGTCTGCAGGGTGTATGAACAACAAAAGAGATGAACTAATAGCACAGGTAGAAAGAAATGGGTTCGATCTAATTGCCATTACGCAGAGTGACCAGTTTGGGAACTAAATATTACAGAATACTTTACTTTTAGAAGAGATAGGCAGAATGGAAAATGAAGGAGGGTTAGCCCTGATAATAAAGGATAGGATAAAGACAGAAGAGAGAAAGGATCTTAGCTCAGAAAAGCAAGATGTTGAATCACTTTAGGTGTAGCTAAAAAATGACAAGGGGCAGAAAACACTGGTGTGAGTAATTTATAGGCCCCCTAACAGAAGTTGTATTGTCGGGCAATGTTCCCTATAAGCTGCGTGGCTGTGCAGCTCTCTGCCGGCCATGTGCAGCTCGGGACTGGATTTTTCAATGTTAAGTTTTTTGCACAAAACTGGGCCATGCACCGAAATAAAAGGGGGACCATTGGTGTCGGGCACAGTAAAAATCAGGAAATTAGAGGGACATATAATAAGGTTAATATCGTAATCATGGGGACTCTACTTTTCATATAGACTGGGCAAACCAAATTTACAATAAAAATGCAGAGGACGAGTTCATGGAATGCATTCTAGATCATTATGTTGAGGAACCAATTTAGGTAACAGGCTGTTTTAATCTAGCACTGTCCAATGAGACAGGGTTAGTTAATAACCTTGTAGTAACGGAGCCTCTGGGGAGCAGTGATCATGATATGATAGAATTTTCTGTTGAGTTTGAAAGTGATTTGTTTAAGTCTGAAACTAGGGTTTTAAATCTGAAAAATGCAAACTACATGTGATTGTTTGAGAGGTGAGTCGGCTAAGGTAAGGTCAGTTGGGAAACTAGATTAAAAGGGATGACGGTAGATAAGCAATGGCAAACATTTAAAGAAATAATAAATAATTCACAACGAATATGCATTCTGTTAAGGAATAAAAACCCTACGGGAAAAATGGTCCAACCGTGACTGCAAGAGAAGTTAAAGATAGTATCAGATTAAAGGAAGAGGCTTATAATGTTGCCAAAACATAGAAATATAGAAACATAGAAAATAGATGCAGGAGTAGGCCATTCGGCCCTTCGAGCCTGCACCACCATTCAATAAGATCATGGCTGATCATTCCCTCAGTACCCCTTGATCCCCTTAGCCGTAAGGGCCATATCTAACTCCCTCTTGAATTATCCAATGAACTGGCATCAACAATTCTCTGCGGCAGGGAATTCCACAGGTTAGAAGTTTCTCCTCATTGCAGTCCTAAATGGCCTACCCCTTATCCTAAGACTGTGTCCCCTAGTTCTGGACTTCCCTAACATCGGGAACATTCAACCCGCATCTAACCTGTCCCGTCCCGTCAGAATTATATATGTTTCTATGAGATCCCCTCTCATCCTTCAAAACTCCAACCTCATATGTTAGTCCTGCCATCCCGGGAATCAGTCTGGTGAACCTTCGCTGCACTCCCTCAATAGCAAGAACATCCTTCCTCAGATTAGGAGACCAAAACTGAACACAATATTCCAGGTGAGGTCTCACCAAGGCCCTGTACAACTGCAGTAAGACCTTCCTACTCTTATACTCAAATCCCCTAGCTATGAAGGCCAACATATCATTTGCCTTCTTCACCGCCAACTTTCAACGAATGATGAACCATGTCACCCAGGTCTCGTTGCACCTCCTCTTTTCCTAATCTGCCGCCATTCAGATAATATTCTGTCTTTGCGTTTTTGCCCCCAAAGTGGATAACCTCACATTTATCCACATTATACTGCATCTGCCATGCATTTGCCCACTCACCTAACCTGTCCAAGTCATCCTGCAGCCTCTTAGGGTCCCCTTCACAGCTCACACCGCCACCCAGTGTAGTGTCATCTGCAAACTTGGAGATATTACACTCAATTCCTTCATCCAAATCATTGATGTATATTGTAAAGAGCTGGAGTCCCAGCACTGAGCCCTGCAGCACTCCACTAGTCACTGCCTGCCATTCTGAAAAAGACTCTCTGCTTCCTGTCTGCCAACCAGTTCTCCATTAAAACCAGCGCAGCTTAATGCGAGCCGCACATTACTAATTCTAGTCAATGGACACAGAATACAGTGCAACAGTATAGTTATTTAATTAAAACCAGAAAATCCTGGAAATACTCAGCAGTTCAGGCAGCAGCTGAGGAAAGAGAAACAGTTAAAGTTTCAGGTCGATGACCTTTCAGCAGAACTGGGAACTGCCTGAACTACTGAGTATTTCCAGGATTTTCTGGTTTTAATTAAATAACTATACTGTTGCACTGTATTCTGTGTCCATTGACTAGAATTAGTAATGTGAGGCTCGCATTAAGCTGCGCTGGTTTTAATCGGCTGTGCCAATTAGCTGGAATGATCCAGTGATTTAACAGGTTTATGCAAGCACGGAGGCAGCAAAGGAGGTGGGAGGGGAGGAAAGAACAAAAGGGAAGGTCTGTGACATGATGGGAGGCAGGAGAGATTAAATGACACAAGGGATAATGGTGCAAATAAAAGCGGGTGATAATGGGACAAGTACAGAAACAAAGGATGGACCTAGAGGAGCTGTAAATGGCAACAACAAATGCCGAGCACCTGCTGCCCGTAAAATAGGAGCGGTGGGTATGATCAGAAATTGTTGAACCCAGTGTTGAGTCCAGAAGACTGTAAAGTGCCCTGTCGAAAGATGAGATGCTGTTCCTCAAGTTTCCGTTGAGCTTCATTGGAACAGTGTAGGAGGCCGAGGACAGAGAGGTCAGAGTGCGAGTGGGACGGAGAATTAAAATGGCAAGTGACCGGAAGCTCGGGGTGATGTTTCCGGACTGAACGGAGGTGTTCAGCAAAGCGATCACCCAATCTGTGTTTGGGCTCCCCACTGTAAAGTAGACCACATCATGAGTAACGAATAAAGTACTTATTCCCACGTGGATTCCAACTTAAATTGCAACCTCATGCTTTGGATTCACCTACAATTTTCAGCGTTCCTCGAACCATTGCTCTCGCGGTACATCTCCACAGGAAGGGAGGAATAAAACAGTTCAACAAACCTCCTGACACCCGGTTTAACAGTAGCTCAGGTAGAGGCCTGAGAGCAGGGCTTGTGCTGAGATTATGGTACACAGTCCAGAGAGAACCAAGGGCGCTCTTTGCTCAGTTTTAAAATTTAAGCTGGAGACAAAAAGGTAGAAGTACTATCTTGGGTCCGTTAGCAATAATTTTGCCTCTGACTCCCCTATGATCTTGAGCACATAATCTAGACTGATACTGACAGAGGGACTGTCTTTTAAATGAGATGATAAGACGAGACACTGTTCACCTGATCAGCTGGAATGTCAAAGAACCCATGCCACTATTTGAAGAAGATTTTTCTGGTGTCGCGTTGAAAGACTCGTTCCCTCCCTGAAAGGGAAGGGCCAGTGCTGCAGGCTCTGCAAAATAAAAACAACTTACCTGAACCACAATGGCAGCTGCGATCTCGCGTGATCAATGAGTGCCGGGCTGATCGATCGCAGGCAGGAAATTGATGGGATTGAAGGCCGATAAATCCCCATGGCCTGATAGTCTGCATCCCAGAGTATTTAAGGAAGTGGCCCTAGAAATAGTGGATGCATTGGTGATCATTTTCCAACAGTCTATCGACTCTGGATCAGTTCCTATGGACTGGAGGGTAACTAATGTAACACCACTTTTTAAAAAAGGAGGGAGAGAGAAAACGGGTAATTATAGACCGGTTAGCCTGACATCAGTAGTGGGGAAAATGTTGGAATCAATTATTAAAGATGAAATAGCAGCGCATTTGGAAAGCAGTGACAGGATTGGTCCAAGTTTTCATGGATTTATGAAAGGGAAAACATGCTTGACAAATCTTCTGGAATTTTTTGAGGATGTAACAAGGAGAATGGACAAGGGAGAACAGTGGATGTGGTGTATTTGGACTTTCAAAAGGCTTTTGACAAGGTCCCACACAAGAGATTGATGTGCAAAATTAAAGCACATGGTATTGGGGGTAATGTACTGACATGGATAGAGAACTGGTTGGCAGATAGGAAGCAGAGAGTCGGGATAAATGGGTCCTTTTCAGAATGGCAGGCATTGACTAGTGGGGTGCCGCAGGACTCAGTGCTGGGACCCCAGCTATTTACAATATACATCAATTTAGATGGAGGAATTGAGTGTAATATCTCCAAGTTTGCAGATGATACTAAGCTGGGTGGCTGTGTGAGCTGTGAGGAAGTTGCTAAGAGGCTGCAAGGTGACTTGGACAGGTTAGGTGAATGGGCAAATGCATGGCACATGCAGTATAATGTGGATAAATGTGAGGATATCCACTTTGGTGGCAAAAACACGAAGGCAGAATATTATCTGAATGGTGGCAGATTAGGAAAAAGGGAGGTGCAATGAGACCTGGGTGTCATGGTACATCAGTCATTGAAAGTTGGCATGCAGGTACAGCAGGCGATGAAGAAGGCAAATGGTATGTTGGCCTTCATAGCTAGGGGATTTGAGTATAGGAGCAGGGAGGTCTTACTGCAGTTGTACAGGGCCTTGGTGAGACCTCACCTGGAATATTGTGTTCAGTTTTGGTCTCCTAATCTGAGGAAGGACGTTCTTGCTATTGAGGGAGTGCAGCGAAGGTTCACCAGACTGATTCCCAGGATGGCAGGACTGACATCTGACGAGAGACTGTATCGTCTGGGTCTGTATTCACTGGAGTTTCGAAGGATGAGAGGGGATCTCATAGAAACATATAAAATTCTGATGGGACTGGACAGGTTAGATGCAGGAAGAATGTTCCCAGTGTTGGGGAAGTCCAGAACCAGGGGACACAGTCGAAGGATAAGGGGTAAGCCATTTAGGACCGAGATGAGGAGAAACCTCTTCACTCAGAGAGTTGTTGACCTGTGGAATTCTCTACCACAGACAGTTGTTGATGCCAGTTCATTGGATATATTCAAGAGGGAGTTAGATATGGCCCTTGCGGCTAAAGGGATCAAGGGGCATGGAGAGAAAGCAGGAAAGGGGTACTGAGGTGAATGATCAGCCATGATCTTGTTGAATGGTGGTTCAGGCTCGAAGGGCCGAATGGCCTACTCCTGCACCTATTTTCTATGTTTCTATGTTTCTAAAATACCTGCCGAATATAGCGGGAGTCAATGTCATCGCTGCACCTGGTCGCATGGCCATTTGCACCCCATTAGGGGCTAACGGGATGCGCCAAGGCAGCTAATTTCTCCCCCTATGTCTTTCCTAAGGTAAGGAGATCAGAACTGTACAGAGTACTCCAGGTGTGGCCTCACGAATGCCCTGTGTAATTGTCGTAAGACTTAACATAAGAAATACGAGCAGGAGTAGGTAATTTGGCCCCTCAAGCCTGCTCCATCATTTAATAAGATCATGGCTGATCTGATCATGGACTCAGCTCCACTTCCCCGCCCGCTCCCCATAACGCTTTACTCCCTTATCGCTCAAAAATCTCTATCTCTGCCTTAAATATATTCAATGACCCAGCCTCCATAGCTCTCTGGGGCAGAGAATTCCATAGATTTACGACCCTCTGAGAGAAGAAATTCTTCCTCATCTCAGTTCTAAATGGGCGACTCCTTATTCTTAAACTATGCCCCTAGTTCTAGGTGCCTCCAGGAGTGGAACCATCCTCTCTGCATCTACCTTGTTGAGCCCCCTCAGTATCTTATATGTTTCAATAAGATCACCTCTCATTCTTCTAAACTCCAATGAATATAGGCTCAAACTTCATGTCAACTCCTTCATCTCAAGAATCAACCTAATGAACCTTCTCTGAACTGCCTCCAATGCAACACTCTAGATGTGGTCTCACCAATACTCAGTACAGTTGTAGCAAGACTTCCCTACTTTTATGCACCATCCCCCTTGCAATAAAGGCCAACATTCCATTTGCCTTCCTGATTACTTGCTGTACCTGCATACTGACTTTTTGTGTTTCATGCACAAGGACCCCCAGGTCCCTCTGTACTTTGTAATCTCTCTCCATTTAAATAATAATTTTCTTTTTAATTTTTCCTGCCCAAGTGGATAACCTCACACTTTCCCACATTATACTCCATCTGCCAAATGTTTGCCCACTCACTTAGCCTGTCTATATCCCTTTGCAGATTATTTGTGTCCTCCTCACAACTTGCTTTTCCACCCATCTTTGTATCATCAGCAAACTTAGCTCATTACACACTGTCCCTTCATCCAAGTCATTAATATAGATTGTAAATAGTTGAGGCCCCAGCACCGATCCCTGTGGCACCCCACTAGTTACTGTTTGCTCACTGGAAGAAGTCTCATTTATCCTAACTCTCTATTTTCTGTTAGTTTGCCAATCTTCTATCCATGCTAATATATTATCCCCAACCCCGTGAGATCCTATCTTGTACAGTGAGCTTTTATGTGGCACCTTATCCAATGCCTTCTGGAAATCCAAATACACCACATCCACTGGTTCCCCTTTATCCACCCTGCTCGTTACATCCTCAAAGAATTCCAGCAAATTTGTCAAACATGATTTCCCTTTCATAAAACCATGTTGACTCTGCTTGACTGCATTATGATTTTCTAAATGTCCTGCTACTGCTTCCTTAATAATAGACTCCAGCATTTTCCCAACGACAGATGTTAGGCTAACTGGTCTATAGTTTCCTGCTTTTTGTCTGCCTCCTTTTTTAATTAGGGGCGTTACATTTGCAGTTTTCCAATCCGCTGGGACCTCTCCAGACTCCAGGGAATTTTAGTATATTGCAACAAACCAACTATCTCTGCAGCCACTTCTTTTAAGACCCTAGGATGCAGGCCATCAGCTCCAGGGGACTTATCCACCTTTAGTTCCATTATTTTACCGAGTACTTTTTCTTTCGTGATAGTTTCCCCCTCCTATAGCCCCTTGATTATCTATTATTGGGATGTTTTTAGTGTCTTCTACCGTGAAGAAAAATACAAAATATTTGTTGAAAATCTCTGCCATTTCCCTGTTCCCCATTAATAATTCCCCAGTCTCATTCTCTAATGGACCAACGTTTACTTTAGCTACCCTCTTTTTTATATACATGTAGAAGCTCTTACTATCTGTTTTTATATTTCTTGCTAGATTACTTTCATAATCCATCTTCTCTCTCTTTATTATTTTTTTAGTCGTCCTAACATTTCCCAATCCTCTGGCCTCCCACTAATCTTGGCCACATTATATGCCATTGTTTTTAATTTGATACCATGGGTGTCATGGTTCATCAGTCATTGAAAGTTGGCATGCAGGTACAGCAGGCAGTGAAGAAGGAAAATGGTATGTTGGCCTTCATAGCTAGGGGCTTTGAGTATAGGAGCAGGGAGGTCTTACTGCAGTTGTACAGGGCCTTAGTGAAGCCTCACCTGGAATAGTGTTCAGTTTTGGTCTCCTAATCTGAGGAAGGACGTTCTTGCTATTGAGGGAGTGCAGCGAAGGTTCACCAGACTGATTCCAGGGATGGCAGGACCGACATATGAGGAGAGACTGGATCGACTGGGCCTATATTCACTGGAGTTTAGAAGGATGAGAGAGGATCTCATAGAAATATATAAAATTCTGATGGGACTGGACAGGTTAGATGCAGGAAGAATGTTCCCGATGTTGGGGAAGTCCAAAACCAGGGGACATAGTCTAAGGATAAGGGATAAGCTATTTAGGACTGAGATGAAGAAAAACTTCTTCACTCAGAGAGTTGTTAACCTGTGGAATTCCCTACTGCAGAGAGTTGTTGAAGCCAGTTCATTGGATATATTCAAGAGGGAATTAGATATGGTCCTTATGGCTAAAGGGATCAAGGGTTATGGAGAGAAAGCAGGAAAGGGGTACTGAGGTGAATGATCAGCCATGATCTTATTAAATGGTTGTGCAGGCTCGAAGGGCCGAATGGCCTACTCCTGCGCCTATTTTCTATGTTTCTATGTTTCTATTCTTTAATTCCTTAGGTAGCCATGGATGGTTCTCCCCTCTCTTACAGTCTTTCCTTCTCAGTGAAATATATTTTTGTTGAGAGTTATCAAATATCTCCTTAAATGTCTGCCACTGCTTAACTATCGTCTTACCCTTTAATCTATTTTCCCAGTCCACTTTAGCTAACTCTGCCTTCATACCTTTGTAATCGCCTTTATTTAAGATCAGGACACTGGTTTGAGACCCAACTTTCTCACCCTCTAACTGAATTTGAAATTCAACCATTCTATGATCACTCTTTCCTAGAGGATTCTTTACCATGAGATCATTTATTAATCCTGTCTCATTGTACAGGATCAGTTCTTTTTTACTCTTATATTATAATTTCTTTGTAACAAAAGCTAACATACCATTTGTTTTTTTATTTGCTTGTTGTACCTCCATGTTAACTTTCTGTGATTCATGTACAAGGACATTTTTAGTCTCCTTACCGAAGTATGGATATACTTGCCTTAAAGGGAGTGCAGACTGATTCCTGGGATTGTCCTATGAGGAGAGGTTGTTTGGACTCGGCCTATATTCCCCAGAGTTTCGAACTATGAGAGGAGATCTGACGGAAGCATATGAAATTCTTATAGGGCTTGGGAGGATGTTCCCACACTGAGATGAAGAAAAATTTCGTCACTCAAAGGGTTGTGAATTATTGAATTCTCTACCCCAGAGGGCCGTGGGCGCTCAGTCGTTGAGTATATTCAAGATGGAGATTTTTGAATATTAAGGGAACCACGGGATATGGAGATAGTGTAGAAAGATGGAATTGAGATAGAAGATCAGCCATTGTTATATATGCGGACTATAGATATACTCTCTGTGTAGTCACTGTATAGTTGTATAAGGTGGAGACTTGTTTACCTGATGTACTGTCAATAAGGTTTACACTGTGTATATACTACGCTGGCACCACTAGAGGGTGCAACTAGTGGAGACCGGGGTCTCCTGCCCCTGTGGCAGGGGCTGTATAAAAGGGGAGCGCCATGCGGCTGCCTCAATCTGGAGTTACAAATAAAGGACCAAAGTCACTACAGTTTGAGTACAACACATTGCCTCGTGGAGTCATTCATAAGTACATTACAGACATAACAGCCATGATCTTATTGAATGGCGGAGCAGACTCGAATGGCTTACTCCTGCTCCTTTTTTAATGTTGTTCTGTACTTACTAATCATTTTTGTCATGGAAAGTTTCTTGGAGTGAGCAGTAGCTCGGGAAGGTGGACTGAGAGAATTAAAATCTATATCACACTGACTGGGACTGGAGAAATGTTAGTGGGTTCTGAGCAGATCTGGTGGGAACAAGACTTTTGAGTGTCGAAGATGGGATAAAACAGGAAGTGTCAACAATGATTGAAAGGTTATGGAACTTTACTGAGAATCCCATCAGTCCAGGATTTTACCAAAGCGAAAGCCTAATCAGTTACTGGGAGCTGTTCAACATCCACTGTCAGGCTTGCCTCTTGATGTGACAAGTTGGCTGGAGCTTAGCTCAAAAGTGAGTTTTGCCAAACCTCACCTGAAAGTGCTTGACACTTACAGGTGGAGGGATTTTTATTCTGTTGTCATCCCAAGACATTCTTGAGCTGGAGTGATCATTGGATGGTGTCAAGGGAGCTGAAATTCAGTAGTGCAAGAAAGCTGGCGCTCCTCCCGACTTTTTGTGGTCGGTGGTGACCCGATCGATTTTCAGCTCAAAAAGTGGAAAAACGTGTTTCGGTGCTAATGAGCTCCTCCAAAGTGCAGTTTCCAGTGGTGTGGCTGTGTTAATTGAAGCAAAATCCCCACAGAGAAATTCAGCATGCTTGGTAATGCATTTGTAACCAGCCAACTGCTCCCTGGCCTTTTTAAAGGTCAGGGTTTGCAGCTAGGCCCGGAGAGGAGAAGGAGTTGAATTTGAGGATGGTTGGTGTGAGAGGAGCAAGGAGGGCAAGTCGCTTCACAGAGGCCGAGCTGGACACCCTTGTGCAAGGTGTGGAGGGCAGGAGGAGACCTGCTGTATCCCGATTTGGGGAGACCAAGCCGCCATGTCGTCACTAATGCAGGGGGATAGCAGGGGAGGACTCAGGCACCTCCATTTATCAGAGGACTCCTGTGTAGTGTAGGAAAAGATTCCATGACATAATCCGTCTTATGAAAGTGAGTACCTCTTCCAGCAACTGCTGACCTTGCATCTGCGAGCCTCTCCATCAATATTCTCTTAGTTACCATACTCGCTGTTTAGTCACTCAAGCAGCATCTCATTGTTCATGCCTCTATACATAAGGAGGCTCCCTTTCATCTCACACTTACAACTGCATGTCGGGGACAAACACTGGTGCACTCATTTCTGATGCATTATCACAGTGGTACTCACCAACCATGCTTTCTTTTGCAGGCCAAATTGATTCACAATAGAGTTGAGCAAAGGAGGACTGGTGGTGGCGAGGCAGACATGCAGGTCCTCACACCTCTGGAGGAGAGAGCTGAGGTGCTGGTCAGTGGACATGGCATGTTCCCTGTGGGCGAGGGTAGTGCTGATGCCGATGTGGGTGTGAAGGCTCTCCTTTAATGCCCTCACTCCTTGAATGCGCCAGCGCCTGCTGTTCCTTTCCTTCATGGAAGTCTGCTAGTTGCCTCCTCCATGCCTTCATCCCCCACCTCCCCCTCACAGCAGCCCTTCTCCCATTTATGCTTGCAGATGACATGCCCCCTGTGGCCTGTGGTACTGGTGATGCCGATGTGGGCAGCATGGGTAAGTGAGGCCGTCCTTGAATGTCCTCTCTACTTGAATGCGGCAGCACCTATTGTGCCTTTCCTTCTGGAAGTTTGCTACTTGTAGGCTCCATGCGTCAATCCCCCACCTCCCCCTCATGACAGCCCTTCTCCCATTGATGCTGCAGATGACAGACCGAGTGGCAGCACACTGAGCACAGTCACCAGTGAGGAGAGACATCGCACAGGTGGAGGCCTGCACCACGCCCTTCTCGCCTTAAGCCCTGAAATCTCAGGCCTGAGCAGTAACGATATTGATTGTTCAAGCCCTGCTGAGAGCATTCACAGCACTCTCTCCTTTGGGAAATCCACTGAGGAGGAAGAGGAAGACAAGAACACTGCTGGCATCAACACTTCACTGCTTCCACCCACATGCGCCAGCTCAGATACTGGGAGTGCGCGGTGTGATATCGATGAAGTGGTACAGGGGTCTGCACTGGGTGTTGCACCGGGTGGGCCTATGGTCTGCACTACGGTGCCGGGGCGAGGCAACCTCATGTGCCATCTCTCCGTGGGGAGTGTCCGCACCGGAATTCTGCCGACAAAGACTCAGATGATGCCATCGATGTAGTAGCATACAAACGAAGTGTGGAGGCCTTGCATTCCCAGATGTTGGGGGCACTGACATGGGTGCCAGAGAGGCTGTCGGAAGTGGTCAGGAGTCCGCCTCCCACATAGTCGATAGCTCTGCACACACCACGGAGCTCATCATTGCTAGTATGCAGGCGATGGTGGACTCCCAGAAGGTTCGTGCAGATCCAGCTGTGATGCCGCAACCTGTAAGTGATGTGGCAGCTGCCATTCCAGCTCAGGCGCGAAGGAACGAGCGCATTGGTGCTGGTTTGGAGAGAATGGCTATGGCCCTGGAAGCTCTTATGCACTCTGGGCAACAGGCCACGGAGCGTCTTATTGCTGCCATGGAGCGTCAAACAGCTGCCATGTCAGCTGGCTTTGAGATTCTGGCTGCTCTCATGCAATCTCAGCTTGATGCCACCCGACACCTCAGTGTTTCTTTCGTGGCTGGGTCCACCACAGGCCACGGGGGACCTTCCAATGTCACGCCACACCACCGACCTGAGCTCCCTCAGCTTGGTGTGGTGGTAGTGTGCCGCCCCTGGAGAGTGACTCAGGCTCCTCTGACCAGGATCCTGATGATGTGCTCTCTCAGGATCACAACATTCCTGGCCACTCCACCAGTGCCTTCACGCATGGCCTCATCCAAGCCATGCCAAACTGCTCCCTCCCAGGAAGGTGCTGCCAGTCTGCACCTGGCCTTTCCAGGCCCAAATGTGTTCGAGGGTGTCCGACAAGGACATCTGTAGGATACCACACAACAACCACGGCAGCCTGCCCAGATCCATGATCAATGATGCAGTCCCAGTGGACACACTTAGGTGTAGTGTTAGTATAGGCACACGTAGAATGTGTGATAAAGAAATGCACAGGGATAAAACATGATTATTTGTGGTAGTTGATGGTAGTCTTTTTATTTCTGTTGTGTTTTTGCACTGACTTTGATCATTTGATAAATCTTTATTTTTGGCACATTTATCTGGCCAGGTGTTTCATTTGGGAATGGGCAATTCAGTGTGAAGGCACTCATTGGGATAGTCGTGGAAAGTGGGAACTGAAGGGTCATGTGTGGATGAGATCATGTGAATGGTGCAGCTGTCAGATGTAGCTGCACCTCCCTTGCAGGGTTGCGATGGGGATGACACCTCCTGGCTGGATGGTGACGGGGATCCTTCTCCTCCTCCTGCGCCTCCTCCCCCTCAGGTGGTACTGCTGGCTCGACCTCCAGAGGCTGTCCCCTCACGAGAGCCAGGTTGTGCAGCATGCAGCAGACCACGACAAATATGGAGACCCGTTCAGGAGTGTACTTCAAAGTGCCATCAGAACGGTCCAGGCAATGGAACCTCTGTTTGAGGATCCCAATGCAGTGCTCGATGATGCACCTGATGCCAGACTGAGCGTCATTGTAGGCATGCTCTGCCACTGTCCTGGGGTTCCGCAGTGCAGTGAGCAGCCAGGTGAACAGGGGATAATCCTTGCTGCCAAGCAACCAACCACAATCCTGATCTAGGCCAGTGAAGAGGGTGGGCACACTTGTCTGGCACAGAATGAAAGAATCATGGCTGCTGCCCGGATACCTCACATCAAATGCCAGGATCCAACGCTGGTGGTCACACAGGAGCTGCACATTGAGCAGGTGGAACCCCTTATGGTTGACAAATATCTTGGGGCGGTGTTGTGGTGCCCTGAACCCAACGTGTGTGCAGTCGATCGCACCCTGCACCCTCGGAAACCCTGCAATACAGGCAAATCCGGCCTGCCGCTCCAATTGCTTGTCCCTCGTCATTGGAAATGAGATGCAGTCCAGTCCTCTCCTGAACAGTGCATCGGTAACCTGGCGGATGCAGCGATGTGCAGAGAATTAAGAAATGTTGCCAATGTCTGCAGTGGCAGACTGGAAAGACCCCGTTACATAGAAGTTCAAAGCGATGGTGACCTTGGTCTCAACGGCCACGGCGGTCCTGAGCCTTGTGCGAGGCCTGAGATCTTCCCGCAACACATTGCAGCTCTATCTCAGTACCCGCTCCCCTCCGCACAGGGTGCCCAAAGATCAGGAGTGTGGGACTGAAGTGCACCCAGAATTTGAGGAGCAGCCCCTTCAAATAATGGAACAGGGGCTGCAACCTCGCACATTCCATAAAAACATGGAACACGGATTCTTCCAGACCGCAGAAATTGCAGGCAGCCTGGGAGCCCGTGAACCGACATAAAAACTTATTGCACGGGACTGCTCCGTGCACCACCCTCCAGGCCAAGTCCCTGATAAATAGTGGGAGGACTCCCGCATAGAGTGCACTTCATTGGGGACGCCCGCCTCCTGGCGGATGGCAAGAAGGTGTGCCATGGCATGTCCGGACGGCCGGCGAGGATGGCAAGGTTGAGTGTGCAGGAGCAGCCCGTACAGGAAACCCCTCCGCGCAGAACTGAAAGGCACGGAGGGGATTTCCCCGAGGCAGCTTAAGTTGTGAGGTGCCGGCTCCCGAGGGAGGTTCCGGGGTTTGGCGCCGATGAGGAATTCCGTCCGGACGGGGGTCAGTTCGGACGGGACCTCCCCACGTGCTTGAGCCTCCTCGACACACCTAACGGAGTCAGGGCCCAGCGCTGTTTTTAGCGACTCGATGGCATCGGCCGCGCGGCGGACGTCGGCCCAGTTTAGGCGCCGTGCCAGCACATCTGGCGCCATCCAGCCCGCTCCTCCGCCATCGAGCAGGTCCCTGACCCTGGTCACCTCACCAGCCACAGCCCTCTCGTCCGCCTGCCACCTAAAACCTCGGTCATGGAGGTACGGATTCCCGAGCAGCGGCTCCTGCAGGACAGCCGCCACTCCAGACGGGGGAGAGCTGCGCTTGGTGGTGACTTTGTTCCAGACCCTGATGAGTTCCTGGTAAAAGACAGGCAGCCCCTGGACGGCAGTCCTGACGCCCCTCAGGCTCACAAACAGGAGCTGCGTGTCGTAATTGAGGCTGTGCTGCTGGCGGAAGAAATATGTCACCAGCGCATGCCACCTAGGAGGGGGCTCGACGTAAAGGTATCTCTGCAGGGTCTGAAGACGGAAAGTCGCTAGCTGGGTGCTGACGCACATCAACGACTGACCGCGCTCCCTAAGCGGGAGACTCAAAGCAGCAGAGACCCAGTGCTTCCTGTTGTTCCAGAAGAAGTCCACCAGCTTCTTCTGTATCTTGGCGACAAATGCAGGGGGAGGGGTCAAAGTGACCAGCCGGTACCACAGCATAGCGGCCACCAGCTGGTTTATGACTTGCGCTTGACCCCTGTAGGACAGCACTCGGAGCAGTCCTGTCCAGCGCCCTAGGCGAGTGGCGATCTTGGCCTTCAGCTCCTGCCAGTTTGCCGGCCAGACTTTCTTGTCAGGGCTAAGGTAGACTCCCAGATAGAGGAGATGGGTCATGCTCCAGGCAAAAGGCCTGAGCTCCTCCGGCAGGGAGTCCACCCGCCACAGACCCAGCAGGAGTCCGGAACATTTCTCCCAGTTTATCCTGGTGGAGGATGCGGCCGGGTAAATCTCCTGGCACTGACGCATCCTCCGCAGGTCAACGGGATCCTCGACCCTGAGGAGCACGACATCGGCGTAAGCTGAGAGGGGGACCTCCACGCCCGGCCCTTGCAGAGCCAGTCCCATCAACCTCGTCCGCAAGAGGCGCAGGAAAGGCTCCACTCAAATGGCAGATAACTGGCCGGACATGGGGCATCCCTGGCACACCCCTCTCCCAAAGCGAACAACAACAGTTCTACAACTATTTTCGTTGAGGACAATTCAATCGTTAAATCAAGTGCCACCTGGATAAAAAGGGGGGGCACTAAAACCGGCACAATAAACAAATTAAACTTTAGACATTTAAAATCAAATTAAAATTTGGTTGCCGGGGGTGATGATGCACTCTAGTCACTCCGCTGCCCACCTCTCGCAGAAGGCCGCGAGCGTACCGGTGGACACCGCGTGCTCCATCTCAGATGTAACCATGGAAGAGAGGCAGGCAGTCAGGCTGAATGACCCCCTCGACCGCCCGTTGCCTGGACCAGCTTATGGCCCCCTTGGCAATGCCCAGGAGCAGTCCTACGAGGAGGCCTTCGGACCTGCCCGCTCCCCTCCGCACAGGGTGACCAAAGATCAGGAGTGTGGGACTGAAGTGCAACCAGAATTTGAAGAGCAGCCCCTTTAAATAATGGAACAGGGGCTGCAACCTCGTACATTCGATAAAAACATGGAACACGGACTCTTCCAGACCGCAGAAATTACAGGCGGCTTGGGAGTCCGTGAACTGACTTAAAAACTTATTGCACGGGACTGCTCCGTGCACCGTCCTCCAGGCCAAGTCCCCAATAAATAGTGGGAGGACTCCCGCGTAGAGTGCACTCCATCGGGGACCCCCGCCTCCTCCGGACAGCAAGAGGGTGCGCCATGGCGTGTCCGGAAGGCAGACGAGGATGGCAAGGTGGAGAGCAGCCGTACAGGAAAGGCATCCGCACAGAACTGAAAGGCACGGAGGAGATTTCCCCGAGGAGGCTCAAATTGTGAGGCGCCTGCTCCCGAGGGAGCTTTCGGGGCTTGACGCCGATGAGGAATTCCATCTGGACGGGAGTCAGTTCGGACGGGATCTCCCCACATGCTTGAGCCTCCTCGACATACCTAACGGAGTCAGGGCCCAGCGCTGTTTTTAGCAACTCGATGGCATTGGCCGAACGTCGGCCCAGTTTCGGCGTCGTGCCAGCACGTCTGGCACCATCCAGCCCACAGCTCCGCCATTGAGCAGGTCTCTGACCCAGGTCATCTCGCCAGCCACAGCCCTCTCCTCCGCCTGCCACCTAAAACCATGGAGGTACGGATTCCTGAGCAGCGGCTCCTGCAGGACAGCCGCCACTCCAGAGGGTGGAGAGCTGCGCTTGGTGGCGACTCTGTTCCAGACCCTGATGAGTTCCTGGTAAAAGACAGGCAGCCCCCACATGGCGGTCCTGATGCCCCCCAGGCTCATAAACAAGAGCTCGTGTCGTAATTGAGGCTGTGGTGCTGGCAGAAGAAATACGTCGCCAGCGCACATCACCTAGGAGGGGGCTCAACGTAAAGGTATCTCTGCAGGGTCTGAAGACAAAAAGTCGCTAGCTGGGTGCTGACGCACACCAATGACTGACCGCTCTCCCTAAGCGGGAGACTCAAAACCGCAGCAGAGACCCAGTGCTTCCTGTTGTTCCCGAAGAAGTCCACCAGCTTCTTCTGTACCTTGGCGGCAAACGCAGGGGGAGGGGTCAAAGTGACCAGCCGGTACCACAGCATAGCGGCCACCAGCTGGTTTATGACTAGTGCTCGACCCGTGTAGGACAGCACTCGGAGCAGTCCTGTCCAGTGCCCTAGGTGAGCGGCGACTTTGGCCTCCAGCTCTGTTAAGTTCTGACTAATGTACTGACTTACACGAGACACATGCTGAAGTCAAGGACCTGCACCTTTAACTCCAGCTCTTCAGTCCTGCACTTTCCTGAGACCTCCCTTTCTATACCTCAATGGGACAGGTATGGAGTGTCTCCTGCAAGTGCACCCCTGGTGGTAAGGTATGCTTATTGTTACAGGTCATATCCAGTTACAGTCATGTATAGAATGGTAAGATACAGTTATATACAGTAATGTGAGATACATGACATCACCCTCCCCCAAGGTCTTATTGCCTTTATAGATTCAGTCTCTCAGGTGGTCTGCGCTCTCGCGTGGAGCGTCTTAGTTGTGGTTCAGTTGTTTGCCTTGGTGCCTGTTTTTCATTCGGTGTGATTGCTGGTATCTCGCCTGGGCTGTCTGTTTCGTTCAGTTTGATTGCAGGTATCTCGCCTGGGCTGTCTGTTGAGACTGCCCTTTCCTCAGGTTGTTCCACCTGTCTGTCCACCAGGTGTGGTGTGAGTTCCACATTGTAGTCTGCCTCTGGTTCTTCAGTGTTATCAGTGAATCTACTTTTTACTTGGTCTACATGCCTCCGGCAGGTTTGGCCATTGTCCATTTGTACAACCAGTAGCCTGTTTCCCTCTTTGTCTGTAACTGTCCCTACAAGCCATTTGGGACCCCGGCCTTAGTTTAGCACAAACACTTTGTCCCCTATCTCATTCCGCCTCCCCCTCGAATTCCGGTCATGGTACTCAGTTAGCTTTTGACGCTTAGCCTCAACAATTTCATGCATGTCTGGGAGGATTAACGAGAGCCTGGTCTTTAAGGTTCGTTTCATCAATACTTGTGTGGGGGGAACCCCAGTCAACTAATGCAGACGAGATCTGTATGTCAGCAGCAGTCGCGACAGGCGGCTCTGCAGCGTGGGACCTTGGATTCTGAGCATGCCTTGTTTAATGATCTGCACTGCTCGCTCCGCCTGGCCATTGGAGGCCACTTGAAAGGTGCCGTCTTAATGTGATTTATGCCGTGGTCACTTATAAAATCTTGGAATTCTGCGCTGGTGAAGCACGGACCATTATCACTGACCAATATGTTAGGAATTCCGTGCGTTGCAAACATGGTTCCAAGGCTCTCCACAGTGGTGGAGGTGGTGCTCGAGTTTAAAATGGTGCATTCGATCCACTTTGAAAATGCATCGACGACTACGAGGAACATTTTGCCCATGAATGGGCCCACATAGTCTACATGCACCTGCGACCACGGTTTGGTGGGCCAGGGCCAGGGGCTTAGGGGGACCTCCCTGGGGGCATTACTGAGTTGGGCACAAATGGTGCACCGACGGACGCAGAGCTCCAAGTCCGTGTCAATGCCAGGCCACCGGACATGAGAATGGCTATAGCCTTCATAATGCGATGGAGCTCCCAGACAAACGCCTCCCTGCCTCGTAAGGGCATAACTACTTGGCTGCCCCACATCAGGCAGTCTGCCTGTAGTGAGAGTTCATGCATGCGCCTATGGAAGGGTTTGACCTCCTCGGGGCAGGCATCGCAAGCCTCTGCCCAGTCACCGGTTAAAATGCATCTTTTAACGAGAGATAACGTGAGGTCGCTGGTCATCCAGGCTCTGATTTGGCGAGCCATCGTGGGCGAACCTGTGGATTCAAAGGCATTGATTGTTCGTCGGACCCTTCTGTGGTCGCCAGGGGTAGCCTGCTAAGCGCGTCGGCACAGTTGTCTGTGCCTGGTCTGTGCCTTATCGTGTAGTCGTAAGCCGCCAGCATGAGTCCCTACCGCTGAATGCCACCGAGGCGTTGGCGTTGATTGGCTTGCACTCGGATAGTAGGGACGTGAGGGGTTTGTGGTCGGTTTCTAATGCAAACTTGGCCCCGAAAAGGTATTGGTGCATCTTTTTGACACCGTACACGCACGCGAGCGTCTCCTCATCAACCATACCGTACTTGCACTCCGCCCACGAAGGCATAAGCAACGGGCTGCAATTTACCCACATCATTGACGTGCTGTAAAATGCAACCGACCCCGTACGTTTACGCATCACACGTAAGGACTAACTTTTTACCTGGGTCAAAAAAGGCTAAAACACTCTTGGAACAGAGAAGGTTGCGTGCCTTATTGAAGGCACGTTCTTGGACGTCTCCCCAAAACCAATCGCACCCCTTTCTGAGTAGCACGTGGAGAGGCTTCAGCAGCGTGCTCAAGTTCTGCATAAAGTTCCCAAAGTAATCGAGTAGCCCGAGAAAGGCGCGCAGTTCCGAGACATTCTGGGGCCTGGGTGCCAGGCGAATCGCTTCGGTTTTGGATTCGGTTGGGCGGATTCCATCAGCCGCAATCCTCCTGCCCAAAAATTCAACCTCGGGCACGAGAAATAGACACTTAGATTTCTTAACTCTTAGACCTACCCGATCCAATTAACTTAGTACTTCCTCAAGATTGCGGAGATGAGAGTCGGTGTCCCTGCCTGTGATGAGTATGTCATCTTGAAACACAACCGTCCCCAGGATGGACTTGAGCAGACTCTCCATGTTGCGCTGGAATATAGCAGCTGCCAACCTGATTGCGAATGGGCATCGATTGTACACAAAAAGGCCTCGATGTGTGTTGATGGTGGTGAGTAGCTTAGATTCTTCAGTCAGTTCTTGCGTCATATACGCAGATGTGAGGTCAAGTTTCGAGAAAAGTTTTCCACCAGCCAACGTGGCAAATAGGTCCTCTGCTCTGGGCAGCGGGTATTGGTCCTGTAGGGAGACTCTGTTTATGGTAGACTTGTAATCCCCACAGATTCGCACAGATCCATCAGGCTTCATGACGGGGATGATGGGGCTTGCTCAGTCGCTGAATTCCACGGGAGAAATTATGCCTTCCCGCAGAAGCCGGTCCAGTTCGTTTTCAATCTTTTCCCTCATTACATAAGACACAGCTCTAGCCTTGTGATGGACTAGTCTGGCATTCTGTGTGATGTAGATTCTAACTTTAGCCCCTTTGAAAGTGCCCACACCTGGCTGAAAGAGATGTTCAAGAAGGCTTAGAACTGTTGAGCAGGAGGTCCGTTCCTCTGACGACATGGCGTGAACATCATCCCATTTCCAATTAAGTTCTGCTCGCCAGCTTCTCCCCAACAGGGCTGGGAGATCTCCGGGGACAACCCACAGGGAAAGTCGGTTCACCATCCCTTTGTGTGTGACTGAGAGCATGGTGCTGCCAAGGACTGGGACGATTTCTTTAGTATAGGTCCTTAGTTTGGTGTTGGTCTTTGTGAGTTTTGGTCTGTTGCTTTTGTGCGGCCACAGCTGTTCAAATTGTTGAACGCTCGTGAGGGATTGACTGGCCCCCGTGTTCAGTTCCATGTTGACGGGTATCCCGTTGAGTAGAACCCTCATCATAATTGGAGGCATTTTGGTGTAAGAACAGTGGATATTGATCGTGTTAACCCGCTATACCTTGGCGTCCCATGCACTGTTCCAACCGTCTTCTGGTCCACTTTCCGACTCTTCCAATTCGTATACCAGCCGAGCTGCTGTTTTTCTGCACATGCTCGCCAAGTGCCCTATGTAGTTTCAGTTTCTGCAAACGGCATGCTGAAATCGACACACCCTGGTTGAGTGCCTTCCCCCACATCTCCAACACAGACCGTTTCCATTGTTTCCAAAGGATGAGCTGCGTCTGGCTGATCTCCCTTGAGCTTCTCTCAAGCTGTTGTTGATTGCTCGCATTGTGGGTTGATGAGGTGTGATCGGCCGTTCATGTGGCCCTTGATTTTGATGGCTTCTGGCGCCACTGTCTGCTGTTGAAGGCCTGCTCTCCTGCCTTTGTCTGTGTGTGGGGGTAGCAGTTTGTTTCACAATGTGAACCCCTTGTTCCGATGCCTCGTTGGTTGTCGTACTCGAAGTATAGATCAGCCTTGTTTCTTCTTCGCCTGCCAAGAACGTCTATGCGACCAGTGCTGCTGCCTCTAAAATCAAGTTCTTAGTCTCTATAAGCTTTTGGAATATGCCTGCGTGGACTATACCTTCAATAAAAAAGTCTCTCAGTACTTCTCTCCTTAGTTCATCGGGGAACTCACATGAACCATCCAGCCTCCGAAGTTCCGCCACGAAGTCGGGTATGCTTTGGCCCACATAGCGTCTGTAGTTGTAGAACCTGTGTCTGGCCATGTGTAGGCTGCTCGCTGGCTTCAGGTGGTGTCTCACCAGTGTGCTCAATTCCTCAAATGACTTGCTTGCTGGTTTCTCGGGTGCCAGCAGGTCTTTCATTAAAGTGTATGTTTTCGAGCCACAGCTGGTCAAGAGATGGGCTCTTCTCTTGTCTGCCTTATCGTCGCCCAGCCTTTGGTCACAAAGCTTTGCTGGAGCCTTTCTATAAAGTCCTCCCAATTGTCTCCTGCATTGTATTTCTCATCTGAGCTGTTGGTAGCCATTCTGTGGATTCTGTGATCCCGTATCTCATCGCCACTGTTAAGTCCTGACTCTAATGTACTGACTTACACGAGACACATGCTGAAGTCAGGGTCACTCAGGAACTGCACCTTTAATTCCAGCTCTCCAGTGCTGCACTTGCCTGAGACCTCCCTTTATATACCTCAGTCGGACAGGTATGGAGTATCTCCTGCAAGTGCACCCCTGGTGGTAAGGTATGCTTATTGTTACAGGTCATATCCAGTTACAGTCATGTATAGCATGGTAAGATACAGTTATATACAGTAATGTGAGATACATGACAAGCTCCTGCCAGTTTGCCGGCCAGACTTTCTTGTTGGGGCTAAGGTAGACTCCCAGATAGAGGAGATGGGTCATGCTCCAGGCAAAAGACCTGAGCTCCTCCGGCAGGGAGTCCACCCGCCACTGACCCACCAGGAGTCCAGAACATTTCTCCCAGTTGATGCTGCTGGAGGATGCGGCCAATTAAATCTCCTGGCATTCACGCATCCTCCGAAGGTCAACAGGATCCTCGACGATGAGGAGCACGTCATCGGTGTAAACTGAGAGGACGACCTCCACGTCCGGCCCTTGAAGAGCCAGTCCCGTCAACCTCTTCCGCAAGAGGTGCAGGAAAGGCTCCACGCAGATGGCATATAACTGGCCGGACATGGGACATCCCTGGCGCATCCCTCTCCTAAAGCGAAGGGGCGCCGTCAAGGACCCGTTAACCTTAATCAGACACTCTGCGGCGGCGTACAAAAGTTGGATCCGGGCGACGAAATGCGTCCCGAACCCGAAAGCACGCAGAGTTCCGAACAGATAGTCATGATCCACCCTGTCAAACACCTTCTCCTGGTCTAGGATAAGGATGATGACTGACAGACCAGCCTCATGGGAATGATGGATCAGGTCCCGGACCAGATGGATGTTGTTGTGGATTGTCCGGCCCGGGACCGTGTAGGACTGGTTGGGGTGGATCATGTAGTCCAGCACGGCACCAAGGCGGGCAGACATCACCCTGGCAAAAGTTTTGTAATCCGTGCTGAGGAAGGAGACCGGGCGCCAGATCTTAAGTAGGCGGAGATCGTCCTTCGTAGGCAGCAGGACGATGACTGCCCTGCACCAAGAGAGGGGCATCTCCCCGGTCGCCAGACTTTCCCCCAGGACCCGCGCGTAGTCACCCTCCAGGGCGTCCAAGAACGCCCTGTGGAACTCCACGGTCAGCCCGTCCAGCCCCGGGGCTTTTCCCCTCGAGAGCCGAACGAGGGCGCCAGTCAGCTCCGCCAGGCTTAGCGGAGCTTCCATATTTTCGGCACCCTCCGGGCCGACCTTCGGCACATCCTCCCACAAAACTCTACGCGCTTCCTCGCTGGACGGCTCCGGAGAGAACAGAGCCCCGTAATATTCTCGGGCCCTGTTGCTGATGCCCTCCGGATCCGAGACGAGAGAGCCGTCGTCGGCCAGCAGCGTCAAGAGCTGCTTATGGACACTCTGTCTTTTTTCCAGCGAGTAGAAGAAGGGGAAGCCGCGGTCCAGATCCCGCAGGAACCGGATCCGCGACCTCACGAACGCGCCTCGGGACCCAACGAACTGCAGGTCCTTCAGCGTGGCCTTCTTCGCTTCGTACACCGTCCGCAGGGCCGGGTCCTGGACGACTTGACCGAGACGGGACTCCAGGTCGAGCACCTCTTTTTCTAGGCGCCCGACCCTGGCCGCCCGCCTCTTGGTCGATCCCCTCGCATACTCTTGACAGAAGACACGGACGTGAGCCTTGCTCACGTCCCACCATAGCCTCAAGGAGGGGAAGCCCCCCTGCTTCCTTCTCCAGTCGGCCCAGAAACGACGGAACGAGTCCTGGAACCGCTCGTCCTCCAGCAGCCGGTTGTTAAAGTGCCAGTACCCGGGCCCCGTCCTCGCGCGGAGCGAAGCGAGCTCCGCCCACACCAGGTGGTGGTCTGAACACGGCACCGGTCGCATGGAGGCCGCCGGGACGCAGGAAACGTATGCCCGAGACACGTAAGGGCGGTCGATTCTGGACCATCCTCTTCCAGGCCTCACCCAAGTAAAGGCGCTGGAGTCGGGATGGAGATTTCGGCAGACGTCAGCCAAGTTGAAGGACCCGACCAGGTCCCTCAATTTCTCCATCGCCGTCATGCTCTGCGGGGCACCGGAGCGGTCCCTCGCCTCGAGGGTGCAGTTAAAATCCCCCCCGAAGACAATGCAGTCGCCGAAGTCAATGGAGCCAAGAAGAGCGGACACTTCTTCGAAGAAATGCTTTTGCTGCGGGCCGGGCTAAGGGGTGTACACGTTCACGAGATGGAGCGGCACGTCCCCCAGGCGAACTGTGATGTGCAGCAAGCGGCCTGGCACGGGCTCCTTGACCCCCAAGATCTCCGGTTGAAAATGTGGAGCCAGCAAGATGGCCACCCCACAAGAAGTGGCGGCGAGGTGGCTCATGCGGACCTCTCCTTGCCATTCCAGGAGCCACGTGGCTTTGTCTCCCGGAACGGTGTGGGTTTCTTGCAGGAAGCACAGCGCATATTTCCCCTCCCGTAGGAGCGAAAAATTGTTAAATCTACGGCGTGCCTCTCTGCCGCTGTTGATGTTGAGGCTGGCTATGGTTATCTTCATGGCAAAAGCAGAGTGCAACCTCTAACTTAAACTACTGTGGGTAGGGTGGGGGAGCGGAGTCATTTGATGACCTCCACTCCTTCAGCAACCCAGCTCAAGGCTTGCTGGTTTTGATAAGACCCCGCCCGCACCCATGGTTTTGACTGCGGCACGGACGGACCTAATGAGCAGCGCCGGCTCGGACCATCTGTCCCGGGCCAGATGTGCTCTATTGTGGCGACCCTGGCATTCGGCCAAAAAGTCCCGGAGTTCCTTGGCAGGAATGAGGGGGGACTCAGCGGCGGGCACGAGGTGATCCACCACCTCACTGGTGATGGACTCCAGATCTTCTCCCGCGTCCTCCACCAAGCCCCCGTTCCCCTCTGGGAGGTCGCCACCAGCAGCCGGTCTGTCGACCGCACGAGGTACGCCAAACGGCCCGGCCACTCCATCCGGCCCTGGCTCTGTCATGATTCCACCCCAGGATCGTCGGCAGAGGAGTCCCCACTGGGCGCTTCCTGGGATGCTGGGTCGGGAAGCGGCAGCGGACGGGGCTCCCCCTCCACCCCAGGCACCGGGGAACACGGAGAAACCGGGCCGAAAAACAGCTCCAGTTCCTCCAAGTCCCCCGGCCCAGCAGGTGAGGGTTCATGAAATTTGATTTCTTTTTCTGCTCCCGCCAGGTTGAGCAGATCCCAGGGGAATGTCAAAATTTGGCTGGGCCGGCTTGGATTCGGCCTCATCGGCCCTGCCCGCCCGGGATACTCGACCCGGCGGCGATACATTCTTGTGGTGGCTCCGTGTACCCCGCAACAGGCAGGTAATTTTCCCCATCCCTGGGAGGCTCAGGCTGGGCAGCCGTGGATATCTCGCCCTCCCAAGGGACAGACTGCCCCCACCTTCGGCGCACATTGGGAGCGCTGGTGGGGCACGCGGGACATGCGCCGGGCACCAACTCTTCCACGTCGGTATCTTGTTCATCCTCCGCTTCCTTGGCGTGGTACCTCAATTTTTATCTGGGGGGAAGCGAAGGCAGAGAGACCTCCTCATCTGTCGAGGCCTCGGGCTCCGCTCCCTCCCCCTGTATTTCATTCCTGTGCCCGAGCCCGACCACGGGTGGCAAACTCTCTGCGGAAGCAGATATGGTCAAGGGCTCGGGCACGGGCTCAGGATACCCTGCACTTGCCGGTGACAGAGGTTGGTCGAGCACAGTGATGGGGCTGTCTGGCCCACTGAGGGGACTCGCTCGAAGGTGTTTCATTTTACGGCTCCCTGCACGCGGATGGTACTAGGGGGAGGAGTGGCAGCAGCACTAGCCTTGGCCGCCTTCCCTGACATTTTGGAGGCAGCGACAATGGCTCAAGGGCCGACTACCCCAGCCATTGCCCTCACGCACTCCTCTATGCTCATGTTGGGGTGAGTGTAGCTCTTGACTCCATGTTTTTTTGTAATTAATTTAAATGGTGGCAGGGCAGCAGGAGCCGCCGTGGCCATGGACGCCATGTGTGCAGATGTCTGCGCTGGCCCTGCAACCGAAGATGGACTTGCCATGTCAGGGTCCCTTTAAGGGCTACACTCACCCCAATGTCTCAGGCCGAACGGTCTTAATGGCCTCCATAATGAGCAGAGTGAGCTCTTAATGAGGCACACCTCTCCGCTGCTTAATGATTGGGGAGGGGCCTTTTTCCCTCTGCTCAGTGTCTTTTTTTAATATATTTTTAAAAAGAGGAGAAAGAGACCTCTCAGAGAGAGAGAGAGAGAGAGAGAGAGAGAGAGAGCGAGGGGGGCTGGGAAAGAGGGAAGCTGTGAGAGCAGGTCTCCCCTCACAGCGTTGGGTGGGTGCTTGCAGGGGTGCACTCTCTGATGGTAAAACAAACAAAGTCTTTATAGATGAGCTTCTGGTGCGGGGGAGAAGATGTCTTCACCCGGGATAGCTGGAACCACCAAGGCACAGTCCTCCACCAGGTCTCAACGATGTTAATTTAGTGAGAAACGAGTCTTCACCCAGGCAACTCCAGCTGTCCCGGGCCAGACAATGGGTGAGCGTTGTTTTAGTGGTGTGTAGGACCTAGTTATTGGCAAGACCCCCACACACACTTAGACACCCACATACCCCACAATATTCCAGCCTTCTCAAATCTTCTTTCCTCCCCCCACCATAAAACAAAGTCTTTTGTGGAGAGTGCACCAATACTCCCTCTTTCTTCGCAGATGATGTTATTTTTCCGGTTGATGTTGTTTTTTGTTCTTTTCCCCTCTCTCCAACTCTGTAGCAGTGTTGTAGTTTTTACCCTCCTCCTCTCCCCTGAGGTATTGCAACAGTAGGTCCCTTCCTCCTCTCCTGGGTACGCAGGCTTGCAGGAGCAAGAGCTCCTTCCCTCACAGATTGTGAGGTTGTGAGGCAAGCATTGCGTACTGTGAATTCCACATAGAGCAAGGCCCTGTGGGAAGGAGGAAGGAAGGAGGGCAGTCGGAGTATGTTTGAGTTTGTGTGTATGTATTGGCACATGCGGCAGAGTTGGTCTCCAGTCGTCTTGGATCCCCTTGCCACTGGACCAAGACCTTGCTCCATCAAGCCCGTGTGGTGGCTGGTGTGCAACGGCCACCCCACGTTAAAAAGATCCACGCACAGGCATCTTCCACCGTTTAAAATGAGTTCATCAGTCACCTGAGCACTCATTTTTAGTGTGGAAGCAAGTAATCACACGATGTTCCGACCACATGACGTCCAATCACGTGATGTCTGATTATGTGACACTTGATCATGAGCCCGGTTCCCCAGTGTCCCTCTCTTCCTCCGACTCCTGAGCTCACCACCTCCCGGGCGGCCACTGAGTGTTCACAACACCAGCCGACCCCGGCTCTTTGTGAGGGTGGGGCTGGGGATGACCTCACTGGGAAATTACACAGTGCAGCCCAGTGCAACTGGCATCTGAATGTTAGCTGAAGGGTTAGCTAGAGCAGTGTCCCAGAGTTCATTCACCAGGCACAGGGGTAGACCACACGAGGGGAGGGAGAGACCACATGGGGGAGCGGGAGACCACACGAGGGGAGGGGGAGACCACCCGGGGACAGACTGACAATGGAACAACTTTTTCTCCCAAGGTGCCGGTAGCAGGTCCCAGGAGAGGAAGGCCCCGATTTCAGAAGACACCTACCGAAACTGGGAGGGTTGTGACCCCTAGCCTCAGGGGTCCCAGCGGGTTTCCCCCAGACGGGCAGAGTTAAAATCCCTCCCTCCTGGTGTGCTTGTTCTCCAGGCTGGGTGTGTGTGGAACTGCTGCTCCCTCCTCTGGCCACTATGCAGTACTGCAGCACCTGGCAGTGCTGATCTCTCATCTGGTCACTGTGCAGTCATCATCATAGGCAGTCCCTCGGAATCGAGAAAGACTTGCTTCCACTCTTAAACTGAGTCCTTAGGTGGTTGAACAGTTCAATATGAGAGCCACAGTCCCTGTCACAAGTGAGACAGATAATCGTTGAGGGAAGGGGTGCGTGGGACTAGTTTGCCGCAAACTCTGTGCTTGCTTTCTGCACGCTCTCGGCGATGAGACTCGAGGTGCTCAGCGTCCTCCCCGATGCATTTCCTCCACTTAAGGCGGTCTTTGGCCAGGGACTCCCAGGTGTCGGTGGGGATGTTGCACTTTTTCAGGGAGGCTTTCAGGGTGTCCTTGTAATGTTTCCTCTGCCCACCTTTGGCTCGTTTGCCGTGAAGGGGTTCCGAGTAGAGCGCTTGCTTTGGGAGTCTTGTGTCTGGGACAATGTGGCCTGCCCTGTGGAGTTGATCAAGTGCTTCAATGCTGGGGATGTTAGCCTGGTCGAGGATGCGAACGTTGGTGCGTCTATCCTCCCAGGGGATTTGTAGGATCTTGTGGAGACATCATTGGTGGTATTTCTCCAGCAACTTGAGGTGTCTACTGTACATGGTCCATGTCTCTGAGCCATACAGGAGGGCGGGTATTACTACAGCCCGGTAGACCATGAACTTGGTGGTAGATTTGAGGGCCTGGTCTTCGAACACTCTTTTCCTCAGGCGGCCGAAGGTTGCACTGGCGTACTGGAGGCAGTGTTCAATCTCGTCGTCAATGTCTGCTCCTGTTGATAAGAGGCTCCCGAGGTATGGGAAATGGTCCACGTTGTCCAGGGCCGTGCCGTGGATCTTGATGACTGGGGGGCAGTGCTGTGCAGCGAGGATAGGCTGGTGGAGGACCTTTGTCTTACGGATGTTTAGCGTAAGGCCCATGCTTTCGTACGCCTCAGTAAATCCGTCGACTATATCCTGGAGTTCAGCCTCTGTATGTGTGCAGACGCAGGTGCCGTCCGCATACTGTAGCTCGACGACAGAGGTTGGGGTGATCTTGGACCTGGCCTGGAGGTGGCGAAGGTTGAACAGGTTCCCACTGGTTCTACAGTTTAGTTCCACTCCAGCGGGGAGCTTGTTGACTGTGAGGTGGAACATGGCAGCGAGGAAGATTGAGAAAGGGGTTGGGGCGATGATGCAGCCCTGTTTGACCCCGGTCCGGATGTGAATTGGGTCTGTAATGGATCCGTTGATAAGGATCACGACCTGCACGTCGTCGTGGAGCAGGCGGAGGATGGTGACGAACTTTTGGGGGCATCCGAAATGGAGGAGGACGCTTCATAGACCCTCGCGGTTGACAGTGTCAAAGGCCTTTGTAAGGTCAAAGAAGGCCATGTATAAAGGCAGGCGCTGTTCCCTGCATTTTTCCTGCAGCTGTTGCGCTGCAAAAATCATGTCCGTTGTGCCCCGTAGGGGACGAAATCCGCACTGTGACTCCGGGAGGAGCTCCTCAGCCACGGGGTTGAGGAGGACTCTAGCGACGACTTTCCCAGTGGCTGATAGCAGGGAGCTTCCTCTGTAGTTGCCGCAGTCGGACTTGTCCTCTTTTATAAAAATGGTCACAATCATGTTGTACAGTACTGCAGCACCTGGCACTGCTGCTCCCTCGTCTGGCTGCTGTGCAGTACTGCACTGTGTGCTTGTACCCAGTACGGCCTCTGCTTCTTCCTACATCACAACTAGCAATGGCGAAGGAAGGGTAGAGTGGCTTGGTGAGGAGCAGAGCTCACAGAATAGGAGTGACTGGATAGTTTTTTGATGAAGTATGCTGACAGCTAAAGTAGGATAAACTAAGATGAGAAGGAAGAGAAGTAGAATACAGGCAGAGATGGATTAAGTGGGTGGTGGGGGGGGGTTGTCAGATGGGGCTGTCGCCCGGGGCCCAAGCCTAAAGTGGGGCCCATACAGGGTGGGATTAAGGGTAAACAGTATTGACATAAGTGACGTAGCAGGAGTGGAGTGAAGCTGTGAGGGCTCAGGCACATGTTATTCTCCACTTGATGTAAACAGACTCGAGAAGCCGTTTTTCTCAAGCTGCATTCTACACACAAATCGGGGTGAATAAGGAAAGAGCACTAGCAACACAAAGAGCAAAAGAGACGAGAAGTAGCTAAACTGCTTAAACTAGATCATTTTTTCCAACTAAAAACTCCAGATCATGAAGATAAAGGCCAGACAACGCTGTGCAGTCACCCTCAAACACAAACCACCGGTGACACCGGACCCAGAGGTGGCCCAGTTGGTGCTCCAAGTACAAAAAGTTGAAGAAGTTGAAAACCAACTGGCACATAGAGCTGAAAGAGGTGCAGCTTACGAGTGACATTGAGCTGTGGGGAGACAATATCTCAGAAGACATGCAAAGCCATTGGATTGCAAAAGGTAATGAGGACTGCCGAAACTGTGATAAAGACTTCCAAAACTCTGACGCGATTCATGCCAAGGAAGGATGTCACCGACACTGCTCGAAGTCCTTCTTCACACGTGTGTACCCGCTGACAGGGGAAGGTGTGGAGCGAACGTGGCTATGTTACTCACCATCAAACGGTAGAGTATACTGCTTTGCTTGCAAGGTCACAGTACGAACAAGTAGCCACTTTACTCATGCGCTTAATAACTGGAAGCATGGAGATGAGAGGATTTCATCTCGAAAACAGCCAGCAGCATAGAGAAGCCATGGTAATAATGTGCGCTAGACAAGCAGGCACTGGTTGTGTGAATGGTCATATAGTCTTCTAGTTTGAAAATTGTTAGCGTTAGTGTTTTCTTAGAAGAATCACTCAACACTCAGAGTCGGTTCCAATGCTGATGCAGCTTTTATTACGCTCAGCGGGGAGGAAAAACTCAGGACCGTATCCAGGTTTCTCTCCACAGAACAAAGGATTACATGCACCTTTATATGTTTCACAACAGTTACAAAACAGTTTACTACAGCTACACAGCCCATCACGGCTGGACACAAGCCAATCACAATGATTATAGATTACATATAGGTTATTTTAACCCAATAGAATTCCCCTCGTATCCAGGGAACCATATGTTCGGTTATTGTCAGCTTGGGCTGATCGATGACTTTATAGGTTCTCTCCCTAATTCTTTCATCTGGGAGAAATAATTGGTTTATAACCTTGTTTACAGGAGATGGTTTCCCTCTTATCTTTCTTCCTGGGGAATTAATTGGTTTATGACCTTGTTCACAGGAGATGGTTTCCTTCTTATCTCTGTCTTCCCGCATCCCAGGCATTCCTACAGTGGGCCTCACAGGGTTATTGCTTGGTCATTGAACGTTCAACAGTTCACAGCTTGACTACCTGATTTCCCATCATGCCTGGGCAGCCATTTTATGTGTGTGTCCATTTTAAGCTTATGTGAGTTTTGATATATCTAGCAGGTGCCTAATGCCTAGTATTCTGGTATAATCTAAAGGTGCCTACCTCCTACAACAACTCCCCCTTTCGGTAAAGGGACTAGTCCTAGTCCCCTTTTAACCGACCATTCGACCTTTATTAGATTTTGTGCACGGCCCGGTACTCCCTGCCTCAACGTGCTGGCCAGTCACGCGGTTTCAGGAGTCCCGGTTGCTTAAATCGAATTGACAAAGGCCAAATCCTCCTGCCCCCTTACAAAACAGGCTTGTTTAGTATCCGGGGAACGGTGATTTGTCCGTCTTCGTTGTGCGTGGTGTCTGCATGCCTGGCAGGCCATTACGCCCCATGTTATTGCTAAGATCAATTGTATCCCGACCAGTATATGTGAAATTATTCGAATCCATGGGTGGATGTTCACATTTATTCCCCAGTCCCAGACCTTTCTCCACCAACTCTGACTTTGTAAGTCTACCTCGGTATCTTCTTCCAGTACTTTGATTTTAGTTTGCAGTTGGTGATATAGTTTTACAGATTGACCCACTCTGAGCCTCAACTCTCGTAATACTTCGGTTAGATGTGGGATAAGGACCTGCTCTGGCTCGTCATAATCCTGTAAATGATCATGGAGCTGATCGGTTACCTCGATAACTTCGGACTTCCGGCGCCTAACCTGGGTGATATGCGCTTGCCCGATCGCGACAGGTCGTAGTGGTGTAAAGCAAAAGTTTGGCTGCGGTATAGGGCACTGCAGGTCATTATACCGGTATGAACGCTCTGTGGTAGAGACGCAGTATCTTCCCCTCCCTCCGTAGCCTGCCCTCGCGAAGTGCATGTGTGCGGGCACTATTTCTAGTACACACCCGTCGGTTCGGTTAAACCCGCACTCGTCTCACTCCCCTCTGCCCACCGGGTGAGGACATACTGTGATTTCCCCCTTTTGCTTGCAATCTGCTAGGGAAATCCCGGTAAGTATGTTGTTTCAACGAATGGCAGAGGTGGTGGTCAGGTAGTAGCGTATGGAGACATTTTCCCGGATTATTCCGATATTCTCTCGTTGGTATAGGGGGAACGGCCCTGAGTCCGGCGTGGCTATAGGGATCATCAGGACTATCCCTATCCCGGTAGTCCTACCCATCTGGCAATCTGGAATTGCTGGGTATACTCTGGTCAGTCCCTTCAGAGTACAATTATCCAGTGTCCCCCTTTGGTTAGCCAACTGAGCTAAATGTGAACTGTCTATCCAATCAGGTACTTCCCCGCGTTGGATCTGGTCGAGATTGTGGCGGATCTGTCCCACCATCCACAGACCATAAGCGTGACAGAGTTGCCCCTGTCTTTGCTTTCCCTGTATCTTCCTGTTCTCTATCAATGAGGTGATTGATGGTTCTGGCTTGAGCTTCCAGGACTGAGATGCCATCCAGCTGGATTTTGGCACCCTCCTTTCCTAGGTTGGCTTGGTCTTCCTGGTTTTGCTCCACCCTCTCCAATAACCCCTTCATCACCCCTCTAAGCTGTTCCACCCTCTCATTTAATCCTTGTATGTCTATCGAGTTCACTACGGAGGTCCCTGTATTGAAAACGGTAGCAACATCATTAACTATTTCCCTCTTCATCCTGGGGGCTAACCCCTGTCCCCGGAACCTACTGGCACCCATTGCATCGGCAGCCTGCTGCATTACAACTTTACTTAATACATTGTACATCTTCCTTGACTGTTCTGTACAGTATTCTGGCATCTGGATGCCTGAAATATTGATCAGAACAGGCACAATTTCATGTTTAACATTATCATACAACAGTTCCCCCTCGTTGTACATTACAATCCCATTCTCTGGTCCCTTCGTAGTTATGGGGCAAGGCAGTTCCTCGGGCAATATAGTGATTCTTATGGGGCGCGGTGTCGGAGGGGGTGAGAAACATACATACAATGATATTGCAGCTGCCCCCCCCTCCTCGTAATACCCACACAGCCCCATTCCCTTCTTGCGGATGACTGATTGCTGGGATTGTCCCGGAGGCGCGCAAATTATGCCGAAAGTACATTCATCAGGCCCTTTGACATCCCTCCGTTTAATGCATCTGCTCCTTATACCCGTGGAGCACTGTACACATACTCTTATTCTTATTAGGATTCTTATTAGGATTCACTTGTAACCATGCATTAAAATAAGTCCTGTCCTTGCTCCAGTCCTTGGCTGCTGGGATGCACATTCCGTCCGTTAAATTAAACAAGACTCCATAGTTCAGGTAGTTGTTTATTTCCAGCGTGCTCTGCTGTCCGTCGGTGTTGCCCAGGGTACGTGCATGTCGCAGGGCTATCCATATTACGAGTAGCGCCTTTCGTATTCCCATTCCGGTAAGTATTATCTGTAATTTTAAACAGACGGCCTGGTCGTCACCAGGGGTTAAGTTTTTTTTGCTCTACGAGTGTCCCTGTCACCCTGCAAAATCAGAAGCACAAGGTTATAATCGAACCATTTCGAGCTGAATCTGTAGGGCGTGCGCCCGTGTCTTTACCCACTTAAATATTACCCAAACTCCTATGACCAAGGCCAAAGCTATTCCTCCAAACATCGCTGTCTGCTTTACCGTTAGGTTGGGTTTGTGGACTACACCTACCCACCGTGGGGTACATTGGCTCTATTGCCAGAGGTGATGGTGCTATGGCTGCGCACTGCACTATCCGTCTAGTCGTTATCTCTTCCAGCCTGTTTATCTTAGCTTTTAACTCTTCAATTTGTTTTATTGAATATCTATTTCTTTATTGTATCAGGCAAGTATTATTACATAAGCTAGTTCTGTTTTTATTTTTGTTTCCTCTGTTAGGTGAGTCTTTTTTTTCCTATTAAGAAATCCAAATTAATAATGTTCAGTATAAAACGGCTGTCAATGGAAAGGGTTAACTCCTTTCCAGGTTTGTAAGAAGACCTGATGTCATTACGTGACTTCACGTAATCATCTGAAAAAAAAGTCTTTGTGCCTTCAAAACTGGCTTCGAAATTAGGAATCCGTTAAAAACAGCATAAATCATTAGAGTAAACTCCAATGTTTTCTTAACTTCTAATTCAAGTACTTGCCAAAGAATTTTTTTTTTTAAATTGTTTTAAAACAAGACCACACATACAATAGCAATTTTGTTTACTGAAATTCAATTCTGTTTTTTTTTTATTTCTCTCTTTCTCCTCGTTATCTTCAAAACCCTCCTGCTTGTTTAGACTGTTCGGGACATTTTTGATAAACACTGTCCATTTTGGAAATCTTTTCAAACTGCATTGAAACTTTTTCATAATTGAAAATTCGAATCCATGTAGAGTGTTTTTTACTTATTCCAATTTTTTTTTTCTCTTCTAATTAAACCAATATCTTTTTCACAGCAAACATCAACTAGTATTTAGTAAGTTATGTCTTTTTCCATTTAGTCCGTTACATCTTTTTTCCTTTCTTCAAATTAGGTTTTGTATTTTACACGGAGGGTTCGTAACTCCATAAAGTTGTTAATTTAAAATCATTTTTTACTTTCAAAGTGGCGTCTTTATCTTTTTCTTTTTCTCCATAACTGGAATGGAGTCCAGCTTTGAGAGTTTGAGTGCTGCCTTTCGTTATCTCAAAATGCTCCAGTTTCAAAGTCGTTACTAAAGCTTGCTGTTTTTTAACATTTTCCAAAAGTTCCTTTTACACCTTCGCAGATAGCTCGCCACTTGCCCAGGAGTTTGACCTGATCAGATTTAATTTAATCTTTTTCTTTTTTTTAAATCCACCTCAGTATTTCCTGTGCCTTCTCTGAATATCTCAAAATCCCAATTCAAACTTTGTAATTTCAATCTTTATTTAAAACTTTTTTTTTTAAAGCATTCTTTATCTCATTCCGAGACTAAATTTATGTCTTTCAACCCAATCAATCATTGCATGTTTTCTTTCGGCAAGTAAGTGAGCGTGTCAAATAAATATTTTGCTCAACAAACCTATCCTTTATTTGTTTATTTTCCTAGCTCCGTAACTTATCATCCGAATAAATCCACACCTGCGTTTCTAACTTAAATGTCTTAAAACTTCCCACATACAGGACAATATTACAAAGGGTTAAAAAAAGACTTTCACTCTGTTTCTAAAATAAACAGACACTTGCATTCCTCTTCCAACCAGGCTTTCGGAACATGAAAACATAAAAAAATTCATTCTGCAGTCAAAAATCACACAGACACTTCTCACTCAACGATCAGACATTTACAACAGTCTCTCTTCTTGTTTTGGCCGGCTCTATTTTTGGATCCATGACCTTTCAGGGAATTCGTAGTTTTATCTAAATAATTCCTCACATAACTAGTTCCTGAGGATTCCACCCTGCTTTAATCATTTTTTCAATTAGCTTCTTTTGTTTTTCCACCAGGTGGCGGGTAAGCGACCTTTCTGGTCCCCACTCGAGTTTACTTGTTTTCATGGCCATTCCTGGGTAGGACTAGTACCGTTAGGAATCTACTCTCAGAGGTCCGCTTTCTTTCTAGTGCGACTTGTAGTAAACTGTCTCTTGGCTACTGTCAGGTCACAAGTTCTGCTGTTACACAAACTTATACAATTCTTAAAAACGCGTTTAAGCAATTCCCGCAGTGCTCTACGTATCCTTAACGACTACCTACCACCGCTCAGCCCGTTGGTCCGACCCTGTTCACAGGTTTGGATTCCGTTAGCCGCTGTACACCGCTTGGTTCTACCCCGGGGTATTTCAAATTACACTACTGGGTCCGGAAGATGTCTCTCGGTATCACGATCCCACGTTCTAAATGTGTTCCCTACGCCTACTTGGTTCCTGGCCGTCACGTGGGACAAAAGTCCTCTTAATTCAGGCTCAGGCTAGGCGTTTGAGTTATTAGACCGTCTCCTCATGTCGATCAACCAGCTTCCACCTTCCGCACCCTTTATACTTAAAAATTGTTTTTTATACTCACCCGGGTTTTTTCCAAGGGCGTCCAGCGACTCCGGGAAATCCCGTCGACTACGCCATTGTTAGCATTAGTGTTTTCTTAGAAGAATCACTCAACACTCAGAGTCGGTTCCAATGCTGATGCAGCTTTTATTACGCTCAGCGGGGAGGAAAAACTCAGGACCGTATCCAGGTTTCTCTCCACAGAACAAAGGATTACATGCACCTTTATATGTTTCACAACAGTTACAAAACAGTTTACTACAGCTACACAGCCCATCACGGCTGGACACAAGCCAATCACAATGATTATAGATTACATATAGGTTATTTTAACCCAATAGAATTCCCCTCGTATCCAGGGAACCATATGTTCGGTTATTGTCAGCTTGGGCTGATCGATGACTTTATAGGTTCTCTCCCTAATTCTTTCATCTGGGAGAAATAATTGGTTTATAACCTTGTTTACAGGAGATGGTTTCCCTCTTATCTTTCTTCCTGGGGAATTAATTGGTTTATGACCTTGTTCACAGGAGATGGTTTCCTTCTTATCTCTGTCTTCCCGCATCCCAGGCATTCCTACAGTGGGCCTCACAGGGTTATTGCTTGGTCATTGAACGTTCAACAGTTCACAGCTTGACTACCTGATTTCCCATCATGCCTGGGCAGCCATTTTATGTGTGTGTCCATTTTAAGCTTATGTGAGTTTTGATATATCTAGCAGGTGCCTAATGCCTAGTATTCTGGTATAATCTAAAGGTGCCTACCTCCTACAACAAAAATGAACGGCAGTACTGGTGCAAGGTGCTAGAGCGGGCTGTCTGTGTGATAACGTTTCTCTGTGAACGAGGTCTTTCATTGTGAGGCAGAGACAAAATCGTTGGGTCTCCAAGTAATGGTAATTATCTGGGTGTGTTGGAGGTTCTGATAAAAACTTTTTTGCTGAACACATCAAGTGGTTCGCCAACAAAGGCAAGGGGCATACTTCATAATTGTCTTCCACCACTTGTGAAGAACTGATTAGTCTGATGGGTGACAAAGTACTTGAGACGATTATCCAGGAATTGAAACCAGTGAAGTTCTGTTGATTCAACGCCAGACATCACACACTCAGATCAGCTGACATTTGTAGTCCGCTATGTTCTACTGACTGGTCCTGAGGGAAGGTTCCTAAAGTTCTTGCTGATAATCGGTCATACTGGACAAGAAATAGCGGAAATAATACTGGCCTTTCTGGATGAGAACGGGATCGACATATAAAATTGTCACGGACAATCTTATGATAATGCTTCAAATATGAGTGGGGAATACATTGGTGTCCAAACTATCATCAAAGAACAATGCCCATATGTGACGTTTATACCATGCGCAGCGCACTCGCCCAACCTTGTGGGAAAAACAGTACCAGCCCAGTGATCCTCAGATTTTTTGCCATTGTACAAAAGTTGTACACTTTTCTCTCTGCATCGACGTATCGCTGGCGACTGCTTTATGAAAAACTAAAGCCATTAGGGCTCTCTGTGGTCAAACAGCTTTCTGCTGCTTGATGGTCAGCAAGGTATGAAGCAGTGTCAGCCCTACTCAAAGGTTACACTCCCATATGCGAAGGGTTGAATCCTTGGCAACTGATGTGGAACAGAAAGTTGAATGCCGAAATGAAGCTCAGTTGATCCTTGACAAACTGGGCGAACTGGATTCAGCGATTCTCATTGTTATTTGGAACACAGTCTTGAAGCGCTTTCACCTGACCAATCTCTCGCTTCAAGAGACCGGCTTGAATCTGAATGTCATGGTGTCCTTACTCGAGTCCCTTGTCGATTTTGTCAAGACCCAGCGGACAGAGTTTGAGGACTTCGAAGTGGTCACAACGAGTACAATTCATCTCAGAGACGAGTCCGGGTCCACAACCGCCGCTATGACAATGGAGACGCTGAAAACATTGTGCTGTCACCCAAGGAGAAATTCAAAACTGAAATGTTCCTTGTCATCATTGATCAACTAATCAGTAACTTAAAACATTGCCTTGAAGCATACAAGGAAACCAACTGTAAGTTTGGATTCCTGTCCACGCTAGCCGCTCTCTCGACTCATGATATCAAGCAAGTCACAGAAAATCTTGCCCGCTCCTATCCCAAAGATCTGGAACCTATGTTTGAAAATGAATTCATCCAGTTTTCTAGCTTGGTGGCATCCTCAACAGAGCTTCAAACCTCAATTTGTGTCAAACAAACTAAGTCAGCAGAGCTGAGAATGTACCAATTCCTCCATACACACACCCTCACCTAAACCTTTTCTAACATTGAAATACCTCTTCGGATATATCTGTCGATGATGGTATCAAATTGCAGTGGTGAGCGGTCTGTCTCGAAACTAAAACACATCAAGGATGAGGTCAGGAACGGAATGGGACAAGATCGACTTAATAGTCTTTCAATCATGAGCAGAGAGAGCGAAGTACTGAGAGGACTTGATTTCTCGAAAATTGTTGATGAGATTAGCTGACAAAAATCTAGGAAAAGACCAAAGTAATTGTTATGTCTTGAATAAAGAGTCAGACTAGATACTGCAAGCTCAAAGTAAGTTGTGACCGTAGTCCTTTAATAGCGATCTCAAAGTGCCTCTCCAGCCTGTGAGGCCTCCTTATATTCAGGTGCTCCCAAGGGATTGCGGGATCCCTTGGGACTCCAGGAGATAAGGCCTCTGGTGGTTAGACATGGTATTTACAGGTTTACATACATAACAACACTTCCCCCCCCCCCCCAACTATTTACAATGTGAGTCGATCTGGGGCCTTCCATTCTCTGGTTGATTGTCTGGTGAGTCGCTTGTTGGGTCCTCGCTGGGCTGCTGCGCAGCTGGCCTTGCTGGGCTTCTGGGGGTGGTGAGTCCTGCTGGGCTGCTGCAGGTGATGGGTTCTGCTTCGTGGTCAACCGTTGGGTCGGTTGCCACATGTGTGTGTGTTGGGGGGTCAAAAAAGGTAGAGTCTATTGTGGGTTGTTCTGGATAGTCCATAAATCTGAGTTTGGTTCGGTCCAAGTGTTTCCTGCAGGTGAATCCATTTGAGAGTCTGACCCGAAACACCCTACTCCCCTCTTTGGCCACGACACTGCCAGGAAGCCACTTGGGACCTTTTCCATAGTTCAACATAAATACAGGATCATTTATCTCAATTTCGCATGACACATTTGCGCAATCATTATATGTATTCTGTTGAAGCTGCCTGCTCTCTACCTGTTCATGTAGATCAGGGTGTACTAACGTCTTAAGAGAGCCTTGTCTTAAGTGCTCTTTTCATGAGCAGTTCAGCGGGAGAGACCCCAGTGAGCGAGTGGGGTCTTGTGCGGTAACTAAGCAGGACTTGGGATAAGCGAGTCTGCAGTGAGCCTTCAGTTACCCTTTTCAAGCTCTGCTTGATTGTTCTGCCTGACTGTTGGACGCTGGTTTAAACGAGACAGATGAGACATGTTTGATCCCATTGCGGGTCATGTGTTAAAAAGACAAGCCTGAAGGCTCTATGCCTCAATGCTAGGAGTTTTCGTAATAAGGTGGACGAATTAACTGTGCAGGCAGCTATTAACGAATATGATATAATTGTGATTACGGAGACATGGCTCCAGGGTGACCAAGGCTGGGACCTCAACATCCAGGGTATTCAACATTCAGGAAGAATAGACAGAAAGGAAAAGGAGGTGGGTTAGCGTTGCTGGTTAAAGGGGAAATTAACGCAATAGTATGGAAGGACATTAGCTTGGATGATGTGGAATCTGTATGGGTAGAGCTGCGGAATACCAAAGGTCAGAAAACGCTAGTGGGAGTTGTGTACAGACCACCAAACAGTAGTAGTGAGGTTGGGGACAGCATCAAACAAGAAATTAGCGATGCGTGCAATAAAGGGACAGCAGTTATCATGGGTGACTTTACATATAGATTGGGCTAATCAAACTGGTAGCAATATGATGGAGGAGGATTTCCTGGAGTGTATTAGGGATGGTTTTCTGGACCAATATGTCAAGGAACCAACTAGAGGGTTGGCCATCCTAGACTGGGTGACGTGTAATGAGAAAGGACTAATTAGCAATCTTGTTGTGTGAGGCCCCTTGGGGAAGAATGACCACAATGTGGTAGAATTCTTTATTAAGAAGGAGAGTGACACAGTTAATTCGGAGACTAGGGTCCTGAACTTAAGGAAAGGTCATTTCGATGGTATGAGACATGAATTGGCTAGAATAGACTGGCGAATGATACTTAAAGGGTTGACGCTGGATAGGCAATGGCAAACATTTAAAGATCACATGGATGAACTTCAACAATTGTACATCCCTGTCTGGAGTAAAAAATAAAACGGAGAAGGTGGCTCAACTGAGGCTAACAAGGGAAATTAAGGATAGTGTTAAATCCAAGGAAGAGGCATATAAATTGGCCAGAAAAAGCAGCAAACCTGAGGACTGGGAGAAATTTAGAATTTAGCAGGGGAGGACAAAGGGTTTAATTAGGAGGGGGGGGAAATAGAGTATGAGAGGAAACATAAAAACTGAGTGCAAAAGCTTCTATAGATATGTGAAGAGAAAAAGATTGCAGTCAGAATCAGGTGAATTTATAATGGGGAACAAAGAAATGGCAGATCAATTGAACAAATACTTTGGTTCTATCTTCATGAAAGAAGATATATATAACCTTCTGGAAATACTAGGGTCTAGTGAGAAGGAGGAACTGAAGGAAATCCTTATTAGTCATGAAATTGTGTTAGGGAAATTGATGGCTGATAAATCCCCAGGGCCTGATAGTCTAGAAAATGAATGCATTGGTGATCATTTTCCAACAGTCTTTCGACTCTGGATCAGTTCCTATGGACTGGAGGGTAGCTAATGAAACCCCACTTTTTAAAAAAAGAGGGAGAGAGAAAACACGGAATTATAGACTGGTTAGCCTGACATCAGTAGTGGGGAAAATGTTGGAATCAATTATTAAAGATGAAATAGTAGCGCATTTGGAAAGCAGTGACAGGATCGGTCCAATTCAGCATGGATTTATGAAAGGGAAATCATGCTTGACAATTCTTCCAGAATTTTTTGAGAATGTAATTAGTAGAGTGGACAAGGGAGAACTAGTGGCTGTAGTGTATTTGGACTTTCAAAAGGCTTTTGACAAGGTCCCACACAAGAGATTAGTGTGCAAAATTAAAGCACATGGTATTGGGAGTAATGTATTGACGTGGATAGAGAACTAGTTGGCAGACAGGAAGCAGAGAGTAGGGATAAACGGGTCCTTTTCAGAATGGCAGGCAGTGACTCGTGGGGTGCCGCAGGACTCAGTGCTGGGACCCCAGCTCTTTACAATATACATTAATGATTTAGATGAAGGAATTGAGTGTAATATCTCCAAGTTTGCCGATGACACTAAGCTGGGTGACGGTGTGAACTGTGAGGAGGATGCTAAGAAGCTGCAGGGTGGCTTGGACAGGTTAGGTAAGTGGACAAATGCATGGCAGATGCAGTATAATGTGGATAAATGTGAGGTTATCCACATTGTTGGTAAAAACATGAAGTCAGAATATTATCTGAAGGCAGAATATTATCTGAATTATCAGATTAGGAAAAGGGGAGATGCAGCGAAACCTGGGTGTCATGGTACATCAGTCATTGAAAGTTGGCATGCAGGTACAGCAGGCGTTGAAGAAGGCAAATGGCATGTTGGCCTTCATAGCTAGGGGATTTGAGTATAGGAGCAGGGAGGTCTTACTGCAGTTGTACAGGGCCTTGGTGAGGCCTCACCTGGAATATTGTGTTCAGTTTTGGTCTCCTAATCTGAGGAAGGATGTTCTTGCTATTGAGGGAGTGCAGCGAAGGTTCACCAGACTGATTCCTGGGATAGCAGGACTGACATATGAGGAGAGACTAGATCGACTAGGCCTGTATTCACTAGAGTTTAGAAGAATGAGAGGAGATCTCAAAGAAACATATAAAATTCTGACGGGACTGGACAGGTTAGATGCAGGAAGACTGTTCCAGTTGTTGGGGAAGTCCAGAACCAGGGGTCACAGTCTAAGGATAAGGGGTAAGTCATTTAGAACCTAGATGAGGAGTAACTTCTTCACTCAGAGAGTTGTTAACCTCTGGAATTGTCTACCGCAGAGAGTTGTTGATGCCAGTTCATTAGATATATTCAAGAGGGAGTTGAATATGGCCTTGACGGTTAAAGGGATCAAGGGGCATGGAGAGAAAGCAGGAAAAGGGTACTGAGGTGAATGATCAGCCATGATCTTATTGAATGGTGGTGCAGGCTCGAAGGGCCGAATGGCCTACTCCTGCACCTATTTTCTATGTTTTTATGTTTCTATGAACTCGGCACTGGTAAAGCACGGCCCATTGTCACTTACAAGGACATCAGGCAGGCCGTGCGTGGCAAACATGGTCCGTAGGCTTTCAATGGTGGCAGCGGACGTGCTTGCCGACATTATCACACATTCAATCCATTTGGAGTACGCTTCTACAACCACTGAGAAAATTTTTCCTAAGAATGGGCCTGCATAGTCGACATGGACCCTGGACCACGGTTTGGAGAGCCAGGACCATAAACTTAGTGGCACCTCCCTGGGTGCATTGCTTAACTGTGAACATGTATTACATTTGTGCACGCAGGACTCTTAGTCTGCATCGATACCGGGTCACCACACGTGGGATCTGGCTATCGCTTTCATCATTACAATGCCTGGGTGGGTGCTGTGGAGATCACTGATGAAAGTGTCCCTGCTCTTTTTTGGAACCATTACCTGATTACCCCATAGGAGGCAGTCTGCCTGTATAGACATTTCATCTTTGCGCCGCTGGTACGGCTTTATTTCTTCCTGCATCTCTAACGGAACACTGGGCCAACTCCCGTGGAGCACACAGTTTTTTACTAAGGACAGTAAGGGGTCCTGGCTCATCCAAGTTCTAGTCTGTTGGGCGGTAACAGGTGATTGTTCACTCTCGAATGCTTCCATTACCATGACTAAATCTGCGGGCTGTGCCATCTCCACCCCTGTGGTGGGCAATGGCAGCCTACTGAGAGCATCAGCACAGTTTTCTGTGCCAGGCCTGTGGTGGATGGCATAGTTGTATGCGGACCGGTTGCAATTTCCCAAATTCATTAGCTTGTTGCAATACACACCCTAGCCCGTACGACGACACATCACATGCTAGCACCAAATGCTTACATGGATTGTACAACACAAGCAATTTGTTTGAACATAACAGCTTCCTAGCTTTCTCAAAGGCATTTTCTTGGCTTTTACCCCATATCCATTCATCTCTAACAATGTGCTAAGACCCGGTAAGAACTTACCAAAATAGTTCAGGAGTCCTAGAAACGACCGCAGCTCCATCACGTTCTGTGGTCTTGGTGCGTTCTTGATTGCCTCCGTCTTCGAATCGGTGGGCCTGATACCGCCCGCCGCGATTCTTCTCCCCAGGAACTCCACTTCAGGCGCCAGGAAAATGCACTTCAAGCATTTTAGCCTGAGCCCCACATGATGAACCTGACTAAGAACCTCCTCCAGGTTCTGCAGGTGCTCAACGGTGTCCCGACCTGTAACTAAGATGTCGTCCTGGAAGACCACGGTGCATGGGACCGACTTCAGTAAGCTTTCCATGTTCCTCTGGAATATCGCCGTAGCCAATTGAATCCCAAATGGGCATCTGTTGTAAATGAAGAGACCTCTGTGCGTGTTGATGCAGGTGAGGCCTTTCGATGATTCCTCCAGCTCCTGCGTCATGTAGGCCGAGGTCAAGTCCAGCTTCGTGAACGTTTTCCCTCCCACCAGCGTCACAAATAGGTCGTCTGTCTTCAGTAATGGGTATTGATCCTGCAGTAAGAAACGATTGATAGTTACTTTATAATCACCACAGATTCTGACGGTGTCATCTCCCTTGAGCACTGGAACAATCAGACTGACCCAGTCATTGAATTCGATCGGCAAAATTATGCCCTCTCGTAGCCTGTCCAATTCGATCTCCACCCTCTCTCTCATCATGTAAGGTACCACTCTCGCCTTGTGATGGATGGGTCGCACCCCCGGAATCAGGTGGATCTGCACTTTTTCTCTTTGGAACTTCCCGATGCCTGGTTCGAACAGCGAGGGGAACTTGTTTAGGACCTGGGCACATGAGGTTTCGTCGACGGACGAAAGCGCTTGGATGTCGTCCCAGTTCCAGCGTATTTTTCCCAGCCAGCTCCTGCTGAACAGTGTGGGGCCATCGCCCGGTACCACCCAGAGTGATAACTCGTGCACAGCTCCATCGTAGGAGACCTTTATGGTGGCACTGCTGATTACGGGAATCAGTTCTCAGTTTAGTACGAATGGGAGTCAGGACTGGCTTTGAGGCCTTGTTGCACCACAATTTATCGAAAGTCTTTTTGCTCATTATGGACGGGCTTGCACCCGTGTCCAGCTCCATGGACACCGGGAGTCCATTTAGTTCAACCTTCAGCATTATCGGGGTACACTTTGTGGTAAATGTGTGCATCCCATATATCTCTACCTCCTCGGTCTGGGGCTCTGGTTCATCATGATTCACTGTGGATCTGTCCTCCTCTGCAACATGGTGGTTTGCAGGATTAGCAGCGTTTGCAGCTCGCCTGCACATGCGTTGCAGGTGTCCCATTGTTCCAGAGCCCTTGCAAACGTATCCTTTGAAGCGGCATGAATGGAAACGATGATCACCCCCGCAGCGCCAACAAGGTGTTAATGGCCTTGTATTCACCACCCTTGATGGTGGACTCTGAATCAATTAGATGATGGCTAATCTGCACCTTGGCCCTATTTACCCACCATTGCTCCGTATCCCTATCCAGGAGCTGGAGTTCGGGCAGTCGAGTGGCCTATAAAGGCCTGAGAGTCGGAGGAGGCAGCCACAGGAGCAGGAGTTCAGGCAGTCGAGCAGCCTATAAAGGCCCGAGAGGCGGAGGAGACGGCCACAGGAGCGGGTGTTCGGGCAGTCAAGCGGCCTATAAAGACCCGCGAGTCGGAGGCGACGGCCACAGGAGCTGGAGTTCGGGCAGTCGAGCAGCCTATAAAGGCCCGAGAGTCAGAGGAGGCTAGCTGGTGCAGGGGCAGGGGCAGAAGGTAAACAAAGAAATAAGAAGAAATTGAAGTGGGACATCACAGCCAAGCGGGTAAGTGATTGGTTGGTTGGTGAATATTTGATCTTTTGTTTTTCTTAGCAGTAAGAAACCTTTGGCATTGTTATAAATTAAGTTAATCTAAGGGTTAAGTCATGGCAGGAGAGCCCAGACCCATGTCATGCTCCTCCTGTGCTATGTGGGAAATCAGGGACTCTACCAGTGTCCCTGAATACTACGTGTGCGGGAAGTGTACCCAGCTGGCAGACTGCATTGCTGCACTGGAGCTGCAGATGGATTCACTCTGGAGCATTCGCGATGCTGAGGATGTCGCGAATAGCACGTTTAATAAGTTGGTCACACCGCAGGTAAAGGCTGCACAGCCAGATAGAGAATGGGTGACCATCAGGAAGAGCAAGGGAAGGCAGGTAGTGCAGGGGTCCCCTGTGGTCACCTCCCTCCAAAACAGATACACCGTTTTGGGTACTGTTGAGGGAGCTGGCTCATCAGGAGAGGTCAGCAGCAGCCAAGTCCATGCACCAGGGGTGGCTCTGCTGCACAGGAAGGCTGGAAAAAGAGTGGGAGAGCTATAGTGATAGGGGATTCTATTGTAAGGGGAATAGATAGGAGTTTCTGCGGCCTCAAACGAGACTCCAGGATGGTATGTTGCCTCCCTGGTGCAAGGGTCAAGGATGTCTCAGAGCAGCTGCAGCGCACTCTGGAGGGGGAGGGTGAACAGCCAGCTGTCGTGCTGCATATAGGTACCAACGATTTGGGAAAAAATGGGATGAGGTCCTACAAGCTGAATTTAGGGAGCTAGGAGTTAAATTAAAAAGTAGGACCTCAAAGGTAGTAATTTCAGGATTGCTACCAGTGCCACGTGCTAGTCATAGCAGGAATTGCAGGATAGCTCAGATGAATATGTGGCTTGAGGAGTGGTGCAAGGGAGAGGAATACAAATTCCTGGGACATTGGAACCGGTTCTGGGGGAGGTGGGACCAGTACAAACCAGACGATCTGCACCTGGGCAGGACCGGAACCGATGTCCTAGGGGGAGTGTTTGCTAGTGCTGTTGGGTAGGGTTTAAACTAAAATGGCAGGGGGATGGGAACCTATGCAGGGAGACAGAGGGAAATAAAATGGGAGCAGAAGCAAAAGGTAGGAAGGAGAAAAGCAAGAGTGGAGAGCAGAGAAATCAAGGGCAAAAATCAAAAAGGGACACATTACAACATAATTCTAAACGGACAAAGAATGTTAAAAAAACAAGCCTGAAGGCTCTGAGGCTCAATGCGAGGAGCATTCGTGATAAGGTGGATGAATTAACTGCACAGATAGCTGTTAACGGATATCATGTAATTGGGATTACGGAGACATGGCTCCAGGGTGACTAAGGCTGGAAACTCAACATCCAGGGGTATTCAATATTCAGGTAGGATAGACAGGAAGGAAAAGGAGGTGAGGTAGGGTTACTGTTTAAAGAGGAGATTAACACAATAGCGTGGATGATGTGGAATCTATATGGGTAGAGCTGCGAAACACCAAAGAGCAGAAAACATTAGTGGGAGTTGTGTACAGACCACCAAACAGTAGTAGAGAGGTTGGGGATGGCATCAAACAGGAAATTAGGGATGCGTGCAATAAGGGTACAGCAGTTATCATGGGTGACTTTAATCTGCATATTGATTGGGCTAACCAAACTTGTAGCAATACTGTGGAGGAAGAGTTCCTGGAGTATATAAGGGATGGTTTTCTAGATCAATATGTCGAGGAACCAACTAGAGAGCAGGCCATCCTGAGAGAGAATTCATTAGTAATCTGGTTGTGCGAGGACTCTTGGGGAAGAGTGACCATAATATGGTAGAATTCTTCATTAAGGTGGAGAGTGACACAGTTAATTCAGAGTCTAGGGTCCTGAACTTAAAGAAAGGAAACTTCGACAGTATGAGACATGAATTGGCTAGGATAGACTGGCGAATGATTGAGGATTGATGGTGGACAGGCAATGGCAGACATTTAAAGATCACATGGATGAACTTCAACAATTGTACATCCCTGTGTGGCGTAAAAATAAAAAAGGGAAGGTGGCTCAACCGTGGCTAACAAGGGAAATTAGGGAAAGTGTTAAATCCAAGGAAGAGGCATATAAATTGGCCAGAAAAAGCAGCAAACCTGAGGACTTGGAGAAATTTAGAATTCAGCAGAGGAGGACTAAGGGTTTAATTAGGAAAGGGGAAAATAGAGTATGAGAGTAAGCTTGCAGGGAACATAAAAACTGACTACAAAAGCTTCTGTAGATATGTGAAGAGGAAAAGATTAGTGAAGACTAATGTAGGTCCCTTGCAGTCAGAATCAGGCGAATTTATAATGGGGAACAAGGAAATGGCAGACCAATTGAACAAATACTTTGGTTCTGTCTTCACTAAGGAAGACACAAATAACCCCCCGAAAATACTAGGGGATTGAGGGTCTAGCGAGAAGGGAAAACTGAGGGAAATCCTTATTAGTCAGGAAATGGTGTTAGGGAAATTGAAGAGACTGAAGGCCGATAAATCCCCAGGGCCTGATAGTCAGCATCGCAGAGTACTTAAGGAAGTGGCCCTAGAAATAGTAGATGCATCGGTGGTCATTTTCCAACATTCCATGGACTCTGGATCAGTTCCTATGGATTGGAGGGTAGCTAATGTAACCCCACTTTTTAAAAAAGGAGGGAGAGAGAAAACAGGGAAGTATAGACTGGTTAGCCTGACATCGGTGGTGGGGAAAATGCTGGAGTCAATTATTAAAGATGCAATAGCAGTGCATTTGGAAAGCAGTGACAGGATCGGTCCAAGTTGGCATGGATTTATGAAAGGGAAATCATGCTTGACAAATCTTCTTGAGTTTTTTGAGGATGTAACTAGTAGAGTGGATAAGGGAGAACCAGTAGATATGGTGTATTTGGACTTTCAAAAGGCTTTTGACAAGGTCCGACACAAGAGATTAGTGTGCAAAAATAAGGCACATGGTATTAGGGGTAATGTATTGACGTGGATAGAGAACTGGTTGGCAGACAGGAAGCAGAGAGTCGGAATAAACGGGTCCTTTTCAGAATGGCAGGCAGTGACTCGTGGGGTGCTGCAGGGTTCAGTGCTGGGACCCCAGCTATTTACAATATACATTAATGATTTAGACAAAGGAATTGAATGTAATATCTCCAAGTTTGCAGATGAACTAAGCTGGGTGGCGGTGTGAGCTGCGAGGAGGATGCAGGGGGACTTGGACAGGTTAAGTGAATGGGCAAATACATGACAGATGCTGTATAATGTGGATAAATGTGAGGTTATCCACCTTGGTGGCACAAACAGGAAGGCAGATTATTATCTGAATGGTGACAGATTAGGAAAAGGGGAGTTGCAATGAGACCTGGGTGTCATGGTACATCAGTCATTGGAGGTAGGCATGCAGATACAGCAGACAGTAAAGAAAGCAAATAGCATACTGGCCTTCATAGCGATGGGATTTGAGTATAGGAGCAGGGAGGTCTTGCTGCAGTTGTACAGGGCCTTGGTAAGACCACACCTTGAGTGCTGTGTGCAGTTTTGGTCTCCTAATCTGAGGAAGGACATGCTTGCTATTGAGGGAATGCAGCAAAGATTCACCAGACTGATTCCTGGGATGGTAGGACTGACATATGAGGAAAGACTGGATCGGCTAGGCTTATACTCCCTGGAATTTAGAAGAATGAGAGGGGATCTCATAGAAACATATACGAATCTGACAGGACTGAACAGGTTAGATGCAGGAAGAATGTTCCCGATGTTGGGGAAATGCAGAACCAAGGGTCACAGTCTAAGGATAAGGGGTAAGCCATATAGGACCGAGATGAGGAGAAACGTTTTCATCCAGAGAGTTGTGAACCTGTGGAATTCTCTGCCACAGAAAGTTGTTGAGTCCAGTTCGTTAGACATATTCAAAAAGGAGTTAGATGTGGCCCTGACAGCTAAAGGGATCAGGGGTTATGGAGAGAAGGCTGGGGTGGGGTACTGAGGTTGAATGATCAGCCATGGTCATATTAAATGGTGGTGCAGGCTCGAAGGGCCGAATGGCCTACTCCTGTACCTATTTTCTATGTTTCTATGATCTCAGTCTTGAAAGCTCCAATTGTCACAGCATCCACGGCCATTTGAGGGAGAGAGAGTTCCAGATTTCAGCTACCCTTTGTGGGAAAAAGTACCTCCTAATTTCACCTCTGAATGACCTGACTCTAAATTTAAGATTATGTCCCCTTGTTTTGATTCCCCCAACAGAGGGAATTGTTTCTCTGCATCTACTCTATCGAATCCTTTGATTATCTCAGACACCTTGATCAGACCAACTCTCAACCTGCTAAACTCAGGGGAATATGTCTGGTTTATGCAACCTGTCCTCATAATGTTACCTTCAAAGCACTGATATAATTCCGGCAAATCTGCGCTGCACCCCGTCCAAAGCCTTTATACCCTCTCGGAGGTGTGGGGCCCAGAGCTGAACGCAGAGCACTAGATGGGGTTTGAACAAGGCTCTGTACAACCAAATCAGAACCTCCGACCCTTTGTATTCCAGCCCCCTTGAGATAAAGGCCAACATTCCATGCGCCTCATTGTTACTTTTTATGTCTGTCTACTGACTTTTAATGATTTGTGTGCTTGGGGTCGCAATTCACATTCTGCTCCACAGGTCCTAGTTTCTCACCATTTAGAAATTCTGACGTTCTGGGCCCGTACGAAATTTCTACCCGGGGAGGCATCGGAAAAGCTGGAGCGGATCAGGAGCGAGGATATTTGTACGGGCAAGATTGCGGGATTTACCCATATCTTGCCCGGAAAATGTCCTCAAAACTCTTGAGCCTGATAGAAGCATAGCATACTTTTACAGGCGTGAGAGTTTAAAAACCTATCAGAAACCAGATTAAAGTAACATTTTAAAACTTATTTATGTTAAAACCCTGCCCACTCAGGTAATGTTATTTTAAACCCTAACCTAACTTTTTTTTTAAATCGGCAAATTTTCTTTCTTTAAAAAATATGTATAACAATTTTAATTTCTATTAATGTATTGCGTGAGGTGTTTTTTTAAATGTTTTATGTCATGTTTGTGCATTTTGGGATTTTTCTCATTCATAGTAATAGAAGAGTCATAACTTACGAAACTCCTATTACCATGAATGAGAACATACTTACCTGTGATTGGGTGTCCAGGCCCATGTGACTCCTGCGCATGTCCTGACATGAACGCGTTGCGACGCGCAGTCACAAGAAGCCTCTAGACCGGGATCTCAAGTAGGCGCAGCAGCTTAAGGTAAGTGCGCAATTTATTTCTATTCTACAGTGCTTTGCTCACGGGAAGACCTCGAGATGTATCTTCCTTGAATCCAAAGTGGATGAGCTCACACTTGCCATAATGAACCCCATTTGCCTTAGTCTTGCCCACTCACTCAATCTGTCCCTGTCCTTTTGCAACTTCTTGCTTCCATCCGCACGAACTATTGTCCCTTCTAACTTAGATTTTCAGCCAAGTTTGGTGAAAAGTTGAGGCCCCAGAACAGATCCTTGGGGAGCCGGTCAGAATACCCTTTATCTGCACTCCCTGGGGGCAAAATTGCCCCTTTTTCCAGAGGCCAGTTGGTGCCTGCAGGTGGCGCTAACAGGGCGCACGTCATTTTTCACCCGGTAGTGTGGGAGGGTGGGGGTGGGGAGCGCTACCAGCTCCCGGGAAATTTCCCAGGAGTTTGTGCAGGCGTTGCTATGGCAGCGCCACGGGTAGCGCCCTGGACCACCACACAACTGGCAATGACGTCATCACCGTGCGCAGCGACCCCCTCAGTGCCATGACCAACCCCTTTCCACCCCGGGTCACGAAGCTGGTTGACACCCGCTCGCGGAGCAAAGGGATATGGAGATCGGGCGAGAAAGTGGAGTTGAGGTTAATGATCAGCCATGATCTTATTGAATAGCAGAGCAGGCTCGAGGGACCATAGGGCCTTCTCCTGCTCCTATTTCTTATGTTCTTATGTCCTTATGTTCTTAAGTTAAAGGGGAGGTCACCAGCGCCCTGCGCCACCATCTTTAAACTTTCGCCGACTCTCTGGTCGGCTCCCACAATGGCTCCCTCGCATGGTCAGGGCCAGCCTTGTGCAGCCCAGCACTCCGTTATGAGTGCCGGACTGCGGGCTCAGTGGTCTGGTGAAGGCCCTCAGAGGCCTTGCAGAGTGTGCAGCGCCCCTCCCCTTTAAGCGAAGGGGAGGGGGGTTGAAGTGCTCTCCATGAAGCACTACACTACTCGCCCTGTTAGCTACGCTGGTCCTGCCCCTAAAGGAAGTGGATCGCGCGAGATTGCGTTCCACTTCCTTTGAGATGTTGAAGTCCAATTCAGCAGCTGGGGGCGGGACTTCTGTGCGGGGAGGCAAGAAGTCCCACCCCCAGCTGGGTCATGCGCCCAATGGGCGCACGGCAATTTTGCCACTTCAGTCTCGTACCTCCCCATCAATTTCCGCCCCAAGTCAAAAGGTTACCTCGGATTCCGTGCACTCTCATTTTTGACAATAATCCGTTGTGTCTCTTTTCTACATTATTCGTGGCATTCATAAAAAATTCAACTAGATTAGTCAGACATGACTTATCCTTAACAAAGCCAACATGTTGGCTCTCTGATCAGTTCAGATCCCTGACTGATCTGTAGCTGGCTGATGCCTTCCGACCTCTTCTCTCCAATTCCCTCGTGTCTGCCTTCATAGGGGAAAGTGAAGAAGGACACGCATTTATATAACACCTTTCATGATCTCAAGACGTTTCAAAACACTTTACAACAAATGAAGTACTTTTGAAGTGTAGTCACTGTTGTAATGTAGGAAACGGGGCAGCCAATTTACACACAGCAAGCTCCCACAAACAGCAATGAGGTAATGACCAGATCAGCTGTTTTTTGAAATGTTGGTTGAGACATAAATATTGGTCAGGACACCAGGGATAACTCCCCTACTTCTCTTCAAAATAGTGCCATGGGATTTTTTACATCCACTTGAGAGGGCAGACAGGGCTTCGGTTTAAACATCTCATCCGAAAGATGGTACCTCCGACACTGTACTGGAGTGTCATAGAATCATAGATTGGTTACAGCACAGAAGGAGGCCATTCAGTCCATCGAGCCCGTGCCGGCTCTCTGCAAGAGCACTTCAGCTCGTCCCACTCCCCCGGGTCAGCCTAGATTTTGAACTTTATTCTCTGGAGAGAGTTTTGGAGAGCGAGAGCACTACCACTGAGCCATGGCTAATACCTGACTCCAACACTTGCTCCTCGTGGGAATGAGGAGGACGGAGTTTGAGGGAATGCAGTGGCTGTGGCTAATCCCTCACTTGAGGCTCGGAGATGGTTGCAGCCAAACCCAGGGGACAGCAGGTGGGGGTGATGGAGGGTGATAACAGGTACATGGATCAAGCAATGACGGACCAGTGGGGCTCTCAGTGGGGTAAAAGCACATAAGGATGTGACTGAACAGTCAGAAGGTTCACGATGTCAGCAATGAAACTCCTGAGCAAAAGTGGTGAGCATTTGAAACCCTTCAATTGTGTTTCCTGAGAAATCTGAGCCAATCAGGATTGTAAATATGTGTGTGGGGAAATCTCTCTTGGCATACTAAATGGGTAAGAAAATCAATAGCACACAATAACAAAAATAAGTAAATCTTTGCATAATTTATATATAGTTAGTTGCATAATTATTCTTGCCACAGTGACCTTATGTAAAGTTCAAAGGTCACTGTAACATTATGTTACCCATATGGCCTGGAAGAAATTGGGGTGGAAGTTTGGTCGCGCATCTGTTGCTGCAGTAACCCAAGTGGAGCAGTAATTTTAGTGCCTTGAAAAACTTTGCGCCTCCCACCGAGAAATGTGTCGGAATCGGACGATGAGCTGAAAATCAACTGTTAGACACTTGACCTGGAGGGCGCTAAGGGAAACTTTTTCTAACCCATCGCACATGCTCCAATCTCCGATTCCGCTCCCGGGAAAAGCCGAGTCTTAAATGCGCGGCATGTTACTGACCTTAGAGCAGGAAAATGGAGGAGCAGGGAGGAAGACAGAGAGCGCACCACTTCTCAGCCTTGAGGCCTTGTTGGAGGCTGTGGAGAAGTGCAATAATGCCCTACAGCCTGGAGGGGAATGAAAGCCATTGCCAAGGGTGTTCAGGAAGCTGTGGAGGGTGATGGCCCAGCACGTCTCTGCCCGCAACACAGTGGTCAAGACAGCTACTCAATGTTGCAAGAAATACAGCAACCTCACTAGGGTTGTCAGGGTGAGTACCCTTTACATTAACCTTGCAATGTGTTCATGTGAACCTCACTGTCTGACACAATGTAAAGGATTTACACTGCCCAGCCCTTCTCTATGTGCACCAGGCCTTGCTCCTCGTTGCTGGAGATACCCTAAAAGCTTGCTATCACCTCACCAGACATAACCCGCCCATCCAAGTGTCTCTCACCTTCTATCTTCCGACTCAGCCTGAGGACACCCACCAACATCTTTTAACTCTCCGTACACGGTCACAGACCTTCAGTCTCAGACTTACTCATAGCTCTTTAACCCCAAACCCCCCCCTTTGTCACATTCACTGTGTGCTGCCACACAGGCTGAGATGCAGAGATTCGCATCTCGCGACATTAGCATCGAGTCACTTACTGCAGACACATGTGGCACACGAGTAGCTACAGAGCCACTGACAACTTCTTGTTTTGGTCATTGCAGGGCAAACTCGCCCACAACAGGCGAGAGCAGGAGCGGACGGGAGGTGGGGAGCCAGACCTCCAAGACTTAACCTCCATAGCAGAGCGAGTGTCCGCCCTCATGGGCGCATCAGACAGGGCGGTGGTGGCTGGTGAGGCAGAGCCCCTGCAGGACACTGATGGTTTGTCAATGAGAAGTCCGTTTTCTGTGTGAATCCTGAGCCTCGAGCCCACAGGCCTTACAACAAAATAACGATGCCCCCTCCTTCTTGTCTTCCTGCCCCCTCCCCAACTGCTACCCACATTGTGTTGCTTTGTGCTCACAGGTGATGAGCCAGATGAGCCACAACCTGCCCATCAGCCTATGTGTACCATACTATGCTCCTCATTGTTGGTGTTGTATCCTTGGATGCTCTGATAATGACTCCACGAGGCAATGTGTTGTCCTTGAACTGTAGTGACATTAGTCCTTTATTTGTTAACTCCAGAATGAGGATCACACCTGGTGACCTGCCTTTTATACTATGCCAGGCACAGCTGTACAGGTAACCGACAAGTCTCCCACTGCTGTGCCCTCTTATGGCACACCTTGTGATAGTACCAACAGTAGCCATGTAGGATACATGACATCACTCTCCCCTAAGCCTTTAGTGCAAATCGCCTCTGCATTGATTGTGCTCTGGGCTTAGCTCTATCTGGGCTCTATCTTGTTGACCCTTGGCAGGTCATTTCGATCTTGGGTGAGTGGTTAGTGCAGTAGAGTGCTGGTGGTTGCTGTTTGTCTGTGTCCCTGACCATTCCATTCTCCCCCGCTCCCACCCCCCCCCCCCCCCCCACTCCATATAGATTATGCCGGAGGCTTATTGCATTCATATACATTCAAGTTCAGAAAAACAAGTTTGAATTACATTTGTGGTTCTGTTGTGAGATAAGTACGTTAGACTGGTGAGATACATTATCAATGCGGAGACTGGTGCGTAAGGACAAACTAGTTCCAGGACTTCTGGATGGTGTCCCTGCAGTCTGGTGGCGGCACGGTGCCCAGTGCTGGCATTGGGAACCCAGTTGACTCAAGTTGCCTGCTCTTAGGGCTGTTGCCGTGGTTCCTAGCGTCGGGTAGGTTCACAGATGCCTGTGACCTCCCTGTCCTTTCTTTGCGCTCTGGGTCACTGCTGCTCGCTGAGGAACTGTCGCCTAGCAGTGCACAGGGAACTGCTGACTCACTAGCCTGGGCGCTGTTTGGTTTGGGATCCTGGCTGGTCCCGGTGCCCTTTGGGAAGACTGTAGGGGGTGACCCTTTGTTTCCGGGTATGGCCTTGGTGGCGATGGGGTCTGGGGCTGTGCCTTAGCACAGTTTGCTCTTTCAGGCTTGTGGCAGTTGGTGCCATCGGGTGCCTGAGAGGTGGAGCCGATCAGGAACAGGGTATCTATACCGGTGTTGTTGCCCTCCTGAGATCGGTTGCTCTGCAGCTCGTGTGTACTGGCAGCTTGGGGCCACACTCCCTGTTGCATGACTCTGGTCCCAGGGACGCAGGCTACAGCATTGGGTAGCTCACTGGACCTGTGTGCTCCCGATGGGTGTTTCCCCGCCACATTGGCTGCATGTCATTGAAATCCTAAATCGCACAACTTTTCATTACTTATTGTGGATACTCTGTAGTTCCGATCGTGATCACGTGACTTTTCCTCGCTGGTTGCATGTACACAATTCTGATCATCAATTATGCATTTTACATGATCGCGTGACTTTTCCGTGCTTATTGCATGTACACAACTCTGATCATCAGTTACATATTTTATCTCTAACTTACAGTTGCGATTACATTGCTTGAGTGTGTGGAACTGTCCCTTTAATTGTAGTGGGTTGCAGGCCTCCTTTCTTTACCCCAATCCACTTCTCCGTTTGGTGCCACGTGTTGCTCCATCAGCGCTGCACCTCATTGTCTGGACGCGGCAATCTTTTTCTTCAGCGCATCACCTCGTGTTTTGGGCACCATCTTTCTTCCATCCACGATGTCGACTGTGGTGATCCTTTTCTCCCAGAGTTCCACCACCGAAAAAACATAGAAACATAGAAAATAGGTGCAGGAGCAGGCCATTCAGCCCTTCTAGCCTGCACCGCCATTTAATGAGTTCATGGCTGAACATGAAACTTCAGTACCCCTTCCTGCTTTCTCGCCATACCTCTTGATCCCCCGAGTAGTAAGGACTTCATCTAACTCCCTTTTGAATATATTTAGTGAATTGGCCTCAACTACTTTCTGTGGTAGAGAATTCCACAGGTTCACCACTCTCTGGGTGAAGAAGTTTCTCCTCATCTCGGTCCTAAATGGCTTACCCCTTATCCTTAGACTGTGACCCCTGGTTCTGGACTTCCCCAACATCGGGAACATTCTTCCTGCATCTAACCTGTCTAAACCCGTCAGAATTTTAAACGTTTCTTTGAGGTCCCCTCTCATTCTTCTGAACTCCAGTGAATACAAGCCCAGTTGATCCAGTCTTTCTTGATAGGTCAGTCCCACCATCCCGGGAATCAGTCTGGTGAATCTTCGCTGCACTCCCTCAATAGCAAGAATGTCCTTCCTCAAGTTAGGAGACCAAAACTGTACACAATACTCCAGGTGTGGCCTCACCAAGGCCCTGTACAACTGTAGCAACACCTCCCTGCCCCTGTACTCAAATCCCCTCGCTATGAAGGCCAACATGCCATTTGCTTTCTTAACCGCCTGCTATACCTGCATGCCAACCTTCAATGACTGATGTACCATGACACCCAGGACTCGTTGCACCTTCCCTTTTCCTAATCTGTCACCATTCAGATAATAGTCTGTCTCTCTGTTTTTACCACCAAAGTGGATAACCTCACATTCATCTGCCATGCATTTGCCCACTCACCTAACCTATCCAAGTCACTCTGCAGCCTCATAGCATCCTCCTCGCAGCTCACACTGCCACCCAACTTAGTGTCATCCGCAAATTTGGAGATACTACATTTAATCCCCTCGTCTAAATCATTAATGTACAATGTAAACAGCTGGGGCCCCAGCACAGAACCTTGCGGTACCCAATAGTCACTGCCTGCCATTCTGAAAAGTACCCATTTACTCCTACTCTTTGCTTCCTGTCTGACAACCAGTTCTCAATCCACGTCAGCACACTACCCCCAATCCCATGTGCTTTAACTTTGCACATTAATCTCTTGTCTGGGACCTTGTTGAAAGCCTTCTGAAAGTCCAAATATACCACATCAACTGGTTCTCCTTTGTCCACTTTACTGGAAACATCCTCAAAAAATTCCAGAAGATTTGTCAAGCATGATTTCCCTTTCACAAATCCATGCTGACTTGGACCTATCATGTCACCATTTTCCAAATGCGCTGCTATGACATCCTTAATAATTGATTCCATCATTTTACCCACTACTGAGGTCAGGCTGACCGGTCTATAATTCCCTGTTTTCTCTCTCCCTCCTTTTTTAAAAAGTGGGGTTACATTGGCTACCCTCCACTCCATAGGAACTGATCCAGAGTCAATGGAATGTTGGAAAATGACTGTCAATGCATCCATTATTTCCAAGGCCACCTCCTTAAGTACTCTGGGATGCAGTTCATCAGGCTCTGGGGATTTATCGGCCTTCAATCCCATCAATTTCCCCAACACAATTTCCCGACTAATAAGGATTTCCCTCAGTTCCTCCTCCTTACTAGACCCTCTGACCCCTTTTATATCTGGAAGGTTGTTTGTGTCCTCCTTAGTGAATACTGAACCAAAGTACTTGTTCAATTGGTCTGCCATTTCTTTGTTCCCCGTTATGACTTCCCCTGATTCTGACTGCAGGGGACCTACGTTTGTCTTTACTAACCTTTTTCTCTTTACATACCTATAGAAACTTTTGCAATCCGCCTTAATGTCCCCTGCAAGCTTCTTCTCGTACTCCATTTTCCCTGCCCTAATCAAACCCTTTGTCCTCCTCTGCTGAGTTCTAAATTTCTCCCAGTCCCCAGGATCGCTGCTATTTCTGGCCAATTTGTATGCCATTTCCTTGGCTTTAATACTATCCCTGATTTCCCTTGATAGCCACGGTTGAGCTACCTTCCCTTTTTTATTTTTACGCCAGACAGGAATGTACAATTGTTGTAATTCATCCATGCGGTCTCTAAATGTCTGCCATTGCCCATCCACAGTCAACCCCTTAAGTATCATTCGCCAATCTATCCTAGCCAATTCACACCTCATACCTTCAAAGTTACCCTTCTTTAAGTTCTGGACCATGGTCTCTGAATTAACTGTATCATTCTCCATCCTAATGCAGAATTCCACCATATTATGGTCACTCTTCCCCAAGGGGCCTCGCACAATGAGATTGCTAATTAATCCTCTCTCATTACACAACACCCAGTCTAAGATGGCCTCCCCCCTAGTTGGTTCCTCGACATATTGGTCTAGAAATCCATCCCTTATGCACTCCAGGAAATCCTCCTCCACCGTATTGCTTCCAGTTTGGCTAGCCCAATCTATGTGCATATTAAAGTCACCCATTATAACTGCTGCACCTTTACTGCATGCACCCCTAATTTCCTGTTTGATGCCCTCCCCAACATCACTACTACTGTTTGGAGGTCTGTACACAACTCCCACTAATGTTTTTTGCCCTTTGGTGTTCTGCAGCTCTACCCATATAGATTCCACATCATCCAAGCTAATGTCTTTCCCAACTATTGCATTAATCTCCTCTTTAACCAGCAATGCTACCCCACCTCCTTTTCCTTTTATTCTATCCTTCCTGAATGTTGAATACCCCTGGATGTTGAGTTCCCAGCCCTGATCATCCTGGAGCCACGTCTCCGTAATCTCAATCACATCATATTTGTTAACATCTATTTGCACAGTTAATTCATCCACCTTATTGCATTAAGACACAAAGCCTTTAGGCTTGTTTTTTTAACACCCTTTGTCCTTTTTGAATTTTGCTGTAGAGTGGCCCTTTTTGTTCTTTGCCTTGGGTTTCTCTGCCCTCCACTTTTCCTCATCTCCTTTCTGTCTTTTACTTTTGCCTCCTTTTTGTCTCCCTCTGTCTCCCTGCATTGGTTCTCATCCTCCTGCCATATTAGTTTAACTCCTCCCCAACAGCACTAGCAAACACTCCCCCTAGGACATTGGTTCCGGTCCTGCCCAGGTGCAGACCGTCCGGTTTGTACTGGTCCCACCTCCCCCAGAACCGGTTCCAATGCCCCAGGAATTTGAATCCCTCCCTGCTGCACTGCTGCTCAAGCCACGTATTCATCTGCGCTATCCTGCGATTCCTACTCTGACTAGCACGTGGCACTGGTAGCAATCCCGAGATTACTACTTTTGAGGTTCTACTTTTTAATTTAGCTCCTAGCTCCTTAAATTCGTTTCGTAGGACCTCATCCCTTTTTTTTACCTATGTCGTTGGTACCAATGTGCACCACGACAACTGGCTGTTCTCCCTCCCATTTCAGAATGTCCTGCATAGCTCCGAGACATCCTTGACCCTTGCACCAGGGAGGCAACATACCATCCTGGAGTCTCGGTTGTGGCCGCAGAAACGCCTATCTATTCCCCTCACCATTGAATCCCCTATCACTATCACGCTCCCACTCTTTTTCCTGCCCTCCTGTGCAGCAGAGCCAGCCACAGTGCCATGAACTTGGCTGCTGCTGCCCTCCCCTGATGAGTCATCCTCCCCAACAGTACTCAAAGCGATGTATCTGTTTTGCAGGGGGATGACCACAGGGGACCCCTGCATTACCTTCCTTGCACTGCTCTTCCTCCTGGTCTTCCATTCCCTATCTGGCTGTGGACCCTTCTCCTGCGGTAAGACCAACTCACTACACGTGATACTCACGTCATTCTCAGCATCGTGGATGCTCCAGAGTGAATCCACCCTCAGTTCCAATTCCGCAACGCGGACCGTCAGGAGCTCGAGGCGGACACACTTCTCACACACGTAGTCGTCAGGGACACCGGAAGTGTCCCTGAGTTCCCACATGGTACAGGAGGAGCATATCACGTGACCGAGCTCTCCTGCCATGCCTTAACCCTTAGATACCCTTAAATTGGTAGTAACATTGCTAAAGTTCACTTACTGATATAAAAAAGAAAAAGAAAAGCTACTCACCAATCACCAGCCAATCACTTACCCCATTGGCTGTGACGTCACCTTTTGATTCCTTTCTACTTCTATTTTGCTTTCTCTCCCGCTGTAGCTGCACCGGTACGCCTTTTATAGGCCGCTCCCGCCTCTCACCAACTGCCGCTGGCTCTCGATCTCCCGCTGGGCCTTTTATAGGCCGCTCCCCTCTCACCAACTGCCGCTGGCTCTCGATCTCCCGCTGGGCCTTTTATAGGCCGCTCCCCTCTCACCAACTGCTGCTGGCTCTCGATCTCCCGCTGGGCCTTTTATAGGCCGCTCCCCTCTCACCAACTGCCGCTGGCTCTCGATCTCCCGCTGGGCCTTTTATAGGCCGCTCCCCTCTCACCAACTGCCACTGGCTCTCGATCTCCCGCTGGGCCTTTTATAGGCCACTCCCCTCTCACCAACTACCGCTGGCTCTCGATCTCCCGCTGGGAAGTTGCCTTTGGATCCGATTTTCTTCCTCCAGAGTCTTGCCACTGGAGCATGGAAGGTGCGTTCGGGTCATCTCAATTGGATCATCTCCACGCAGTCGTGCTGAACGGTCTGTGCCTCGGGTGCTGTGCTGGTCTGCTCTCTGGTGCTGGGTTCACCGTCAAGTGAGGGTTGCTGTGCCTCCGAACGCGGAGGACGTCGATCGCCGGAGGGGTGAAGTCTTCCCACTTCCAATGGATTTTCTCCATCCACCTTCTTCCGAGTAGCGTTGGTCCATCACCTGCAAAAATTCACAGAGATAACTTGTGCAACATGCCATCATGGAGTACCTTTACATTCGCACTACCAACGACTGGGATAAGTTCATCGGTGTAGGTGCACAGCTTTTCCTGAACTGGGACCAACTTGGGTTATTCAGCTTGATTGTCCCATAGCCTCTCAAAGGCTTCTTGATTCATTACTGACTGGCTCGCCCCCGTGTCCACCTCCATGAAGACTGGAACGCCATTTATCTTGACTTCCATCTTCAACGGGTGGTTCAGGTAAACATGCTATGTACCTCATCGTGGGGCTGAGCTGCCTCTCTGCCTATCGTTTCATAATCCACGCTGGATTCATGGCCATCTGCAGACTCTTCATCGACACAGTGAGTCATATTTCTCTTACACATTCACTGGAGGTGGCCCTTTGTGCTGCAGCCCTTGCATACATAGTCTTTAAAGCGGCACTAGTGAGCCCTGTGATTCCCTCCACATGGAGCTACTCGATTAGTCCCCCCTCGGCGGACTCTGAGTTAAGGGACTCGGGGGCATGTTCTCTCTTCCCTGAGAGGGTTTGTGTTCTACAGTCCAGCCTCTAAAAGATGCCACTCGGTGCGCAGTACCTGCCGGATGAGACATCTGCCTAGAACCGTTGGTCGAGGTCGTGAATGCCTGGCTCACAGAGATGGCCTTCTGCAGTGTGACTGTGGTATCCGCCGACAGTATCTTGTGAAGAAAGTCCTCACGGCCAATTCCAATGACAAAAATGTACCGCAGTGCTTCGTTGAAGTGGTTGCCGAAATCACACGGTACCGCCAGCCTCCTGAGGTCTGCGGTGTATTCCGCGATTTCCTGGCCGTCGGGCCGTCGGTGGGTGTAGAACCGGTGTCTGGCTGTGAGGATGCTCTCCTTGGGCTTGAGTTGCCCATGGATCAGGGTTACGAGCTCCTCATACGTCTTGGTCGTTGTCTTTGCTGGTGCCAGCAAGTCCCTGATGAGGCCATAGACAGTGGGCCCACAACTGGTTAGCAGGATAGCTCTGCGATTATCAGCCAGTGTGGCTGGGTCGTCTCCTGCCAGGTCGTTTGCTGTGAAGAAATAGTCGAGCCTCTCCACAAAGGCATCCCAATTATCACCATCGGCGAACTGCTGCAACGTACCAAGGGTAGCCATTTTCGCATGAAAGTCCGTAATCTCGTCGCCAGTTGTTGTATTCTTGGATGCTCTAATAATGACTCCACGAGGCAATGTGTTGTACTTGAACTGTAGTGACCTTAGTCCTTTATTTGTTAACTCCAGAGTGAGGATCATACCTGGTGGCCTGCCTTTTATACTCGGCCAGGCACACCTGTACAGGTAACCTACAAGTCTCCCACTGCTGTGCCCTCTGGTGGCACACCTTGTGATAGTACCAACAGTAGCCATGTAGGATACATGACAACTGGAGACACCCTAAAGGCTCTTTATTGTCTCACCACACATGCCCCGCTCTCACATTCTGGCTCTCAACTCAGCCTGAGGACACCAACACTTTTTAACTCTCCATATGCGGTCCTACATGGGGGAGGATGAGGAAGACGTGGAGACGTGTGTGACCACAGGGCAAGACCCGCCCTCAGTGCCAGGGAGAGGGGAGACCAGCTTGGTGGAGGAGCCCGCCTTCCTGGGGTTTCCAGATCCGGACGCTCCTGGCTCCAGTGGCCTGCAGCAACGCGCAGCGCGAGGGGAAGCTCAGGGGCCAGCTCTCCGAGCTCTCCGGAGGGTAAGTCGGCCCAGGAGTCCTGCTCAGAGTCAGGCAGATGAGGACCTGGATTGGGAGGCTATATCCACGATGTCCATGCAGATGCACCGTGAGATTATGGGTGCATTGGGGAGGGTGCCGCAGAGCATGGATGTACTTGCTGTGAGTGTGGCGGAGTCCACCACCAGCATGGCCCGTGTCTCTCAGCAGTCCACTGAGCCCAACCTTGCGTCCTTGCCCGGCTAAACTGGGAAGCAGCCCCAACGAGCGACCGTGGGGTCCCAGAGGTGATAGCGCGTGCCATGGTTGACGTGGCAGCAGCCATGACATCACAGGCCGAAGCCATGCAAGGTCTTTGTGATGTCATGTCGACACTGGTTGCTGGCATGCACTCTCAGACTGCAGCGTTTCAAGCGTAGGCTGTGCTTATGCAGTCCCAGAGTGATGCCATGCAAGCAGTGTCTGTCACTATCCTCACTGTCTTCCCCACAGTCGGACGGTACTGCAGCAGGTCAGCAATCTGTGGGGGCCCAGATTGCTCCTGATGCTCGCGCACTGCCCCAGGCGAGTGGCAGTGTGCCGCAGGAAATGGAAGGTGCTGTCCTTCCTCACGATGACAGCATTCCGGCTCCTGCCACTGCCAGTCCGCCTTTGCACCCGCCATGGCCTGAACCCCAGCCATCCCACACTGCTGCTGCCCATCCTGAGGCAGGACAGTCAGTAGCTGGGCCCTCCATGGCCACAGCTGGTCCAGCGCGTCAACGTAGGCCATCTATCCTGACTGCCTTAGACACATAGCAGCCCTCAAGTGGCCTTGCGGCAGGCACTGAGGCCACATTGAGGAGGAGCAGTAGACATGGTAGCGGGGGTGTGAGGCAGAGGGGTAAGATTCACTGAGCAAATATATCCCCTTGGGACCTCTGTAAAAATGTCTCATCTTTGTTTGTTTTATTTAAAGGCACAGGTGCTTTGTTTTGTTTTATTTGACAGGCTGGCACCTCTGTAGGTATGTTATGAAGTATCATCATCTTTTGTGCTCTTTGAAGGGGCGGTTACTCCATGTTGTTTTATTTGTGGGTGTGGGCTTTTTGGGGTAGTTTCATTGATGTGTGAAAAATAAACTGTTACTTTGACCGTCTCCTTCCGTCTCTGGTATATGACTGTGGACTTGCGACAGAGATCATGGCACAATGCTTGGTCATTATTAGCTGCATCCCTCAGCTCCCTCCATTTAAGCAAACCGATCCCTTATGAGCTGCCGCTGAATAGCCCTGGCGCTGCCACCATTGGCATGCTGCCTTCTCCGTGGCTGCTGCTGGCCCTCGTCATCTCGCTGGACCTTTAGGGTGTCGCCAGGGTTCCTCTTCCTCCTCCTCCTCCTCTCCCTCCTCCTCCTCCTCCTGAGGTGGTTCTGCGATCCTCATTGGCAAGGCCTGGGCCCTCATGATGGCCAAGTTGTGTAACATGCAGCACACCACAATGAATAGTGAGACCTGTTGAGGGGAGTATTGAAGGCTGCCTCCAGAGTGGTCCAGGCATCAGAATCGCTGCTTGAGCACCCCTATTGTCTGCTCTATGATGTTGGGGGTGGTGGCATGACTCTCACTGTAGCATTCCTCCGACTCTGTGGTGGGGTTGCAGAGGGGGGGTCATTAGCCAGGTGGCCAGGCCTTATCCCTTGTCCCCGAGCAGCCAGCCTCAGCCTTGCGTGGGGGCTGAAACAGTTGAGGCACAGTGCTCTCCCGCAGGATGAATGCAACATGTGCGCTTCCAGGATCGCGAGCATTGACTGCGAGGATGCGCTGCGTGTGGTCACACACCAGCTGCACATTTAGTGAATGGTATCCCTTTCTGTTTCTGAATACCTCTGCATTCTGGAATGGTGCTCACAAAATCACGTGTGTGCAGTCAATTGCTCCTTGCACCCTCGGGAAGCCCACTATCCTGGCAAACCCGCATGTGTGCTCATCCTGTTTCTCCCTGGTCATCGGGAAGGTAATGAAGTCCATTCTATGTGTGTAGAGAGACTGTGTGACATTGCAGATGCAGCATTGTGTTGTGAATTGTGAGATGCTGCATATGTTCCCTGATGTAGCCTGGAAGGAGTTGGAGGCATAGAAGGTGAGTGCCACCATGACCTTCACTGCAACGGGCAGCGCAGTCGTGGTGCCGATGTGAGGCTGCAGATCTGCTTGCAGGAGATGGTGTATCTCTGTACCGACCTCCTTTCAGAAGCGCAGCCTTCTGACACACTGCTCTTCCGACAGGTCCAGATACGAGCGTTGCTGCCGGTAAAGTTGTGGGGGTAAGGCCTCCTGCCCTGACATATAGGGGCTCTCCTTCTTCGGCCGCCGACATGGCCAACAGCCCTTCTCTCTTCACGATGCCTTGCTAGAGCATATAGAATGTGATGCTGGCAGCATAGAAACAAAACCATTAAAGTTCTCAAAATGACTTTTTCTCAACCTGAACAAGTCTGCCGCTGCAAACTCGGAGGTCACGCACCGTGCTGTGTGTAAACGTTGCACTGACTGTGACCTCCGAGGGAAGTGCTTCCTCATCCCTTTAAGTAGGCACCGGTTATCGATGGTGGAAGGCTGTACCGACTGCTTTTTCAGACGTGTTTAGGTGCGCAATGAGGCGGCCACACTTAATTTAGCGAGTGGGGCGTAAGCATGGGCTTTGCACCAGGACTGCGTCATGGTTGGACTGATTGTCAGCAGCCA